>NC_061121.1:70512200-70570235 GCF_002878395.1 Capsicum annuum
CAAAGGCTGAAGAAGTACTAACAAGAACCTTATTCACTCTAGAACCAACCGTAGAAGGGCAATCCCATTGTATATAACCTATATGACAAAAATTAAAATGATAATTTCTCCTAAGGTCACAAACCCCACGATACACATGACCAAAAAAATTACAAGGAGGATTGGATTGAGCTTACTAGACCTCACTGGCCTGCGATTGGGCACTTTATTCCTTAAACACAATATTATTTTAAAAGACACAATCACTAGATGGTATAGGGTATGGGGCACTAGTTGTATAATAGGACCCGAATTGCCCCACTTCATCTTGGACCATTTCCCTCCATCTATACCACTCTACTGCTGACCTCCACCCTGGTCCAAAAACTAAAACTTCTTGTTCTGTCTTTAACTCATCTCTGCTTGCTTCTTTTTTTTCTTTTCTACCTATTACATATACACCACAAGTCTAAAGAAGTCCATATCCTTATTTAACAAGGCGGCCTTTCTCTCAAAAATCAAATCACAGGATAATTTAGAAGAAAACTTCCTCATTCTAGCCCTCATTGTAGATACTAACTCAAGATAATAAAGCGATAGCTAATGAATCTTGAAGGCAAACTCCTTTACTATCATCCTGCCTGAAATTAAATTCATGAATTCCTTAGCCTTCGCCTCCCTCAACTCAGAAGGGAAAAAACGATCAAGAAAAGCACTAAAGAAGTTATCCAACAAAGCAAACTCAACATCATCACCCCTAGAATGGTCCCACTACTTATAGCACTAATAGGCCACATCCTGGAAGTAATAAGAAGCGAACTCCACACCCTCCACATCAGTAGCATGTATCACATGGAAAATTATCTCCAAGTCATTAATAAAACTTTGAGGATCCTCTTAAATCCTCAAACTAGTGAAATTCAAAGAACTCAACCTCATAAATTGGCCAACTTTAGCGAACTCAAAAGATGGATCAATAGAAGCAACACACTCTATATGAGAGGCCACTAACTGGGTAAGCTATAGATCGACTAGCAAAACTCAGCATTAGACACATCAGCTTGAGGTATCCAAGGAGGTTTAGGGGGAACCATCGAAACTCCATATGGGGTAGTATAATAAGGATCTGTAGCTCTAGACTGGAAACTTCATAAGTGGAACAAGCTTCAATGATATTGTCCTCAAAAGGGATAAAAGAGTTTTCACCAGCATCGGATCATCTGGTAGGTATTATCTGAAAAGCAAACATATGGGAATTAGAGGAGATTTTACTATCTTAGACTCTATATCTCGAAATATAACAACAAAAAAGAGAAACATTCCTAAATACCTTGTAGCCTCTCCCTTGAAAGTATGGTGTGCTACACCTCCATAAAAGAAACTCTACTCAAAATAACTTTGTGGATATCATACTCTCTACTATTGTATTTCCCAAATCATGAACTTAATCTAACCTACCAATTTACCTCCACAACTCTCGCATCGCTAAATCCAAGGTTATCATACTCTCTTTTATCAAAATCAAGCATCTTAATTCAATCCTAAGATCTACTAACTACCATGTACTACTAGCAAAGTACCCTTATTGAATATACATAAGAATGGTCTACCCCACATGGGGGACACTCAAAATTCCTTAGTCACCGACCAACAACCTATTCATTTCTTAGGATAACCATTCCCCGTTGCATGCAAGAATAAAAAAATCCACAGGCTGATGAGACCTTCATATAAAAGATCCCTTAATTTCTCCTTAAGATCCTTTTACTCCACCGAAACCACTCTATAAAGAGGGAATAATAATTTGCACAAATGTTCGAAACAAGACCAATCTCCCCATTAGAAAGACACCATGAGGGTCACCAAAAAGGACCCCAAGAAATTTATGCACTACTAAAATTGAATGCAAGGAAAGACCTTCTGGGTTAGTGTTTAAAACAGACTAAATAATAAAGACACCCGCTGGAGATCAACCTCTGAGTTCTAAGGTATAATGTAACATTTCCCTTATTAGCTAGGGAACAAAACCATACCCTTAGTCCTTCAGGATAGTACATCAGTGGATCCACATAGCTAGTTTTAGTACCCATAGAATGATACTGACATCGTTCCAACTTGGGTAACAGGTTGGACCCCAAATTGCTCATTGGGGCATGTCATTTAGATCATAGCTCCCACAATCTCAGTTCAGTATTCAGTATACTATAATTCAGGCTTATATTGGCAATACCATACAAATATCAGTTATTAAGTTATCTGATTTCAATATTTTAGTATACAGAATATTTTAGAATTATGTTATATGCTTGGTCATGCATTCTCAGATTTTATAGAATTCATGCATGCATATCAGTTATTAAGTTACTTCATGCTATTAATTCAGTCAGTTATTACTCCAGTAAAAGAAACCATGCATATCAGCGTAACTCATTTAGCATACCAGTACATTCAAAGTATTGATTGCATACTCTTTTCTTGTACTATGATGCATCATATCATAAGTTCAGATGCTATAACTCCCTGAGAGTATAGCCTAGGCATCACACAGTGCTTATAGTCCTGAGGGACCATAAGCTCACCTATGAACTGGTACCTACTGTGAGCACTGAATAACATAATCATAAATATGGAAAATTACGGATATGCGATAAGGTTTGAATAACTGAAATAAATACTAAATTAGGAATTTGAAGAAATTACTATTCGAGTCTAAATAAATACTAAAATCTAAGATAAACTGAATAAATAATTGTCATGTCAATTAAAGTCTGAAGAAAAAATAATAGATTGTAGTGTCTAGAAGTCTCTAAACTGAATAACTATGAGTTGATAGGACAGGCCCCAACTAATTTCAACTAACTACTAGACTGTAAGAATGAAATAAAATAATCTATACTTAAAATACAAGGACTCACCATGGCTACTGCTGAGAGTCTTAGAAGTCTAAGTACGATCCAAAAACTGTGTATCATCACCAATGATATAATTTACCATAGCACAAAATAAAGGTATGTGATCAGTACTTTGAATGTACTAGTATGCTAAATGAGGTAGGCTAATATGCATGGTCTCGTGAGAAAAAATAATAACTATCTGAATATACATATAAAACATAGAGTACTTAATAGAATGTATGAAAGTTTGTATAATGAAGGTACGTGAAAACTATAGATACGGGGGATGCAGGACCAAGCATATAACATGAACTAAATAAAATCTATAAACTAAAATACTAAAATAACTGATATTTGTATGCTTTGGTTAAACATTACTGGGACTAAATGTCTGAACTAATTACTGAACTAATACTGTAACTAAGATGGTGACTGAGACTGTAAGAGGTATTATCTAATCGACATCACTCAATATGATATAATTGGGGTCCAACCTGTAACCCCAGTTAGAAGAGTGTTAGTACTGTGCCACAGATATTAGCACTGGATATGTGGAGCCACTATACTAATATATTATCTAAAGGACTAAGGGTGTCAAGCCTAAACTGATGGGTGGCCCATGGGAGATAGTCAAGCCTAAAATGAATGCTGAATTCTTATATCCTACGCTAGCTATGTAGTTCTAGAATTTAGAAAATGCTACTAATGACTCTGCCGATCTGATTGGGAAGCCACCATCCCTATACTCGCTCGGTGATAAATTCAACTCTAAACTGAAAGACATTGAAATATTAGATTGTTCTGAGTTTAACTAATAAATATCTGACTATCCTGATAAAGCTCATAGTATGTTCTGAAGACATTCTGTAGTGTACTGAGACTAGACTAAGTAAACAGGTATGGCTTTCAGGTATTCAATACCCCCAAGACTCAAAAACAGTAATAATAAAATGACACTAAAGCTTGGAGGAAAAAGAATGAAGGCTTTTATTAAGTCAATCACTCTTGTAGGCATTTTATCAAACACTTGGAGTTCCTGGTTTGATCAAATCAAAGGAATGTCATAGAACATGTAGTAAAAGCATGAATTCAACATGAATAATACTAAATCATGAGTTAATTCAAAGAATGATAACATTAAAATATGGAGAATTGAATAACAACAAAAATTTCACTGGAACATGGTATGAAATCATAGTTCATAGAGATTCATAAGTGAAATCACAATTTAAAATCAAATAAATTGAAAAGATCACAATTTAGTAATTTAAATAGGATACTTAGAATCCATGGGTGAAAGGAATACATGGATGAACATCTAACATACATGAGTTAATGAATTTGGGAGGATTGATGGTGAGTTCTTGAGATTCGGCCTTGAATTTGAGAGCTAAGGTTTCTTGTACCTGAAAAAGGATCTTTAATTTTCAAGGAATTGAATAATGATGAGTATTTAGTCAATTAGGGGTTAAATTTTGTTTTTATGATGAGTTTAGGGCTTAGGAAAACGACCCAAATACCCCTAAATGAATTTTAAAATGCAAGCTAAAAACTGAAGATCCTGATTTTTGTCCTTAGCGTGACGCGCCACTATAGTGCCAAGCCACAAAAAAAGAGACAATTAGGAAATTGGATGATGGCACAATGTGGTAAGATTATGTTCCTTCACTGAAATGCCATTTTGGCCACCTCCGTAATGCTCCATAATCACGGAGGCTCACTGAAAATTGCCAAATATGAACTAGGCCCTTGCCTCGATGTGCCAACATCGTGGTACCATACTAGAAACTGACAATTGTTATTAAGAATGGATTTGTGACATGCTAAGGGCCAAAATGATAGTGTTTAATGACTGAAACTTAAAATTGCCATAACTTCTTACCCGATTTTTGGATTTGGGAAAATTTTATATCATTTGAAAGCTAACTGAATGTCCTACGCAATGGTAGGCTCTAAATTAAAAATTAATGAGTATTTCGAAAAAATTATATATGAATACTCATGTATTGGGACTTAGATTATGCTAGGGAAATACGAGGTTTTACAATATCTCAACCTTGGGAACATTCATCCTCAAATGAGACTTGTTAAGTTGAGAAAAACTGATGGACTGAGCTTACACACAGAACATACATATCTGATGCATGGAATGCATGACTGGACTGATTCATGAATGCACGAATAACATGAACATGATGTGCAACTGAAACTAGTAATAATAGAGAGAATCTTAAGAAGATTAATACCTTAAACTGAATCTGAATTCTCAGAGAAAAGATGAGGGTACTTGGTCTGCATATCTACTTCTTCTTCCCAAGTGGTTCCCTCTACGGACTGATTCTGCCAAAGAACTTTGACCAGTGGAATTTCTTTGTTCCTTAGTCTACGAACTTGATGATCATGAATTTCGACTGGAACTTCCTCATAGGAAAACTATTTGGAATATCTAAACTTTCTAAGGGAACAACTAAAGCTGGATTACCAATACAATTATTTAATAACGAGACATGGAACACTGGGTGTACTAAAGCAAGATCTGTAGGCAAATCAAGCTTGTAAGCTACCTTTCTAAAATAACTGAGAATTTTGAAGGGACCTACATATGGGCAACTGAGTTTTCCTTTCTGGCCAAATCTTTTCACTACTTTCATGGGAGACATTTTCAAGTACACCAAATCACCGAACTCAAATTTCAGATCCTTTCTCCTCATATCTACATAAGAATTTTTTCAGCTCTTGGCTGTTCTAAGTTTCTCTCTAATTAACTAAACCTTTTCTAAGTCATAAAACACTAAGTTAGGCCCTACTACTATGACCTCACCCACTTTAAACTAACCAGTTAGAGATATACATCTCCTACCATAGAGATCTTCAAATGAGGTCATCCAGATACTGGAATGATAGTTGTTATTATACGTGAATTTAATCAAAGGCAAGTGGTTATCCCAACTACCCTTGAATTCAAATACGCATGCTCTCAGTATATCATCAAAAGTCTAAATGGTTCTTTTTGCTTGACCATCTGTCTAAGGGTGGAAGGCTGTACTAAGATGGACTTAGGTACCAAGACCCTTTTGGAATGCTTTCCAAAAGTGAAAGGTAAACTGGATACCTCCATCTGAGATGATAGATAAGGAAACATCATGCAACCTAACCAACTATTTTAGATAGATTTTGGTGTATTCCTCGATTAAGTAAGAGGTATGGACTGGGAAGAAATGAGCTGATTTGGTCATCCTGTCTATGATAACCAAAATAGAATTTTGCTGGTGAACTGGTATGAGGCAAACCTGTCACAAAGTCCATGTTCACTTCTTCCCATTTCCATGTAGGAATATTGAACTCCTTCATGGACACACAAGGCTTTTGGTGCTCAATATTAACTTGCTGACATGTAGAGCATCTAACTTCAAACTTTACAATATCCCTCTTTATCCCACTCCACTAATAAATCTCCTAAAAATTACGATACATTTTAGTGGCCCCTAGATGAAAAAAGTAACGCGCACCATGCTCTTATGCAAGAATTCGTTACCTCAAATCTTCTACATCAGGTACACATAGTCTACCTGGCAATGCAAAATACCATCTCCCCCTTGGGAGAAAACCTCCATTTTTTGATCTCTGAGTGATTCTGTCAACTTAACTAGACTAGGATCTCTATACTGCTTTTCTTTCACCTTTAAAAGTAGAGATGATTCAATGCTACTCTGCACCCACACACTACCCTTTACTGAGTTGACTAAGAGGACACCTAGTCGGGAAAGCTGATGAACTTCCTGAGCTAACTTCTTCTTACTAGCCTCAACATGAGAAACAATATCCATAGACAGTCTACTGAGATTATCTGCCACTATGTTGGCCTTGCTCGGATGATACAAAACACCCATGTCATAATCTTTCAATAACTCTATCCACCTTCTCTAATGCAAATTCAAATCTTTCTGAGAGAATACATACTTCAAGCTTTTATGATCTGTGTACAAATCAACATACACCCCATAAAAGTAATTTCTCTAAATCTTTAAGAAAAATACTACAACTGCTAATTCGAGATAATGAGTTAGAAAATTCTTTTTATGGGGCTTAAGCTATCTAGAGGAATAGGCTATGACCTTACCTCTCTACATGAGGACTTAACCCAAAACTACCCTGGATGCATCACAGTACACAACAAACTATATGAACTATCTGGCGAGGTAAAAACTGGGGATGAGGTTAGTCGAGTCTTCAACACCTGAAAACTCTTCTAGTAGATATCTAACCACTAAAACTTTACTTTCTTCTGAGTCAATCTGTACATGGGAGATACAATATATGAAAACCCTTCAACAAACCAATAGTAATAGCTAGCCAAACCTAAGAAACTCCTGATATCTAATGGAAAGATGGGTCTAGGCCAGTTTCTCACTGCCTTGGTCTTTGTAGGATCAACTATAATGCCATCACGAAAAATAATATAGCCAAGAAAAGCTAATGATCTTAGCTAGAATTCTTACTTAATTTAGCGAACAACTGGTAAGCTTTAAAAGTTTGTAACGCTATTCTGAGATGGTCTGCATGATCATTTTTCCTACGGGAGTAAACAAGGACGTCATCACTAAAGACTATGATGAACATGTGGAAGTAATACATAAACACTTGGTTAATCAAGTCCATGAAGGCTGTTGGGGCATTCGTGAGACCAAAGGACATGACTAGAAATTCAAAGTGACCATATTGAGTTTGGAAAGTTATTTTGGGAATATCACATTCTCTAACTCTGAGTTGATGATAGCCTGACCTGAGGTCTATCTTAGAAAAATAACTGGCCTCCTGAAGATGGTCAAGAAAATCATCGATTCTAGGAAGTGGATATTTATTCTTGATTGTGACTTTTTTCAACTGACGATAGTCTATGCATATTCTAAGAGAACCATCTTTCTTACACATGAATAGAACTGGTTCGCCCCATGGGGAGATGCTGGGTCTGATGAATCCCTTATCTAGGAGATCCTTGAACTGTTCTTTTAGTTCTTTGAGTTCAGCTGGATCCATTCTATATGGCAGAATAGATATGGGTTGAGTGTCTGGCATCCATAAACATATAAGTGAAAGACCTGTATGGCGGATGCTGACCACTAGTAGCACTGGAAGCTGCACCCTGCTGCGTTGGCTAACCAGATGGAACTGATGACTGATTGGACTGGCCATATTGGTGTAACTCCCTACCTTCCTGAGCAACTACCCAACATTCCTGAATTTGATGACATGTCTTGCAATACCCAAAGCATACATCACTACCCTTTCTACACTCACCCTAATGGAGTCTGCCATATTTTTGACATAGAGAATTTGTACAGGCACAGTTAACATTGCCTTAGGACTTAGATCCTGGTGCTCTATCCATACTATCATTTCTAAATTTGGGTACTGGGGCACTGGATGAAGATGGTGGTAGGGATGAAGACCTCTTATTAAATTGGGGAGGTTACCACCTTCTAACCTTAGTTAACTAAAATTAAAACTGCCCATTCTAGCTCTCTTATTTCCTCTTTCCCTCTTCTTAATCTTCTGCTCCTCAATTTATTGGGCATAGAGCATCAACCTAGATAAGTCCATCTCACTAATCAACATTGCAGTTCAACACTCCTTGACCACACTATCAGATACTTCAGACACAAACTTACTTATCTTGGATCTTCTATCAGCTACTACAAGAGGAGAATATCTAGCTAATTGAGTAAACTTGAGGGAATACTCCTTCACACTCATGCTGCCCTACCTCAAGTTAATAATTTCTAACACCTTGGCCTCCTTCAGCTCTAATAGGAAGAATCTGTCTAAGAAAGCTATGGTAAACTCTTCCCATTCAACCGGCCCTGCATCAATACCCCTATCTACCTTTAAACCATGAATAGGATATATTCTGTAACTGACATACAGCCAAATCAGCACTCTCACTAGATGTCACCCTCATAGTATTCGTTACCTTTTGAAACATATCTAAGAATTCCTGTTGATTCTCTCATACTTTGATCCCATGAAAGAAAGAGGATTAATCTGGGTGAAGTCCTAAATTCCAGTTGTAGCAGCATTTGCCACTAAGTTTGATAGAATAATAGTTGGCCATTTATTCTGTGCTTCTACAGAATTTGCTAGAGTGGTGAACATAGCTCTGAATTCTACATGAAAGTCATGCTCATCTAGAGGATCTGCCTGGATAGGCTGAAGTGCTGGCTGGTTTCCTGCTCCTCTTTTATTATTCCTTTTGAGAGGCATGTTCTGTAAATAGAAGGAAGAAATGGATTAGGCTGAAGGTTTAACATGAGTTCATGCTCACTCACACAACATGAATACAGAAAGAAGGGAAACTTTTCCTAAACGCCTTGTAGCCTCCTGCTAATAAATGTAGTGCACTAAACACCCATATAGATGACTTTACTTGATTCATCTTTTGGACTTTCAAGGATACTTTAAAACCATAGGCTCTGATACCAAGTTTGTAATGCCCAAAGAGTACACCTTGGGTGTCATACAATGCTTACAGTCACGAAGGACCATAAGCTAACCCATGAGTTGGTACCTGCTGTGAGCACTGAATAACATAATCATAAATGTAGAAGAATAACTAATATTTCATAGGGTTTTAATAACTGAAACAAAAAATGAATTATGAATTTAAAGAAATAAGTATCTGAGTTTGAATAAATACTAAATCTGGGATTAATTAAATAACTAACTTTCATGTCAACTAAAGTTTGAAGACTGAATAACTAACTGTAGTGTCTAAAAGCCTCTAAACTGAATAACTATGAGTTGATGGGACAGGCCCCAACTAACTCTAACTAACATCTGGACTGCAAGCATGAAATAAAATAATCCATCCTCAAAATATAAGGACTCACCACTGCTACTATTGAGAGTTTGAGAAGTCTAAGCGCGATCCGGTAACTAAGCATAAGCACATAAGATATAATACATCATAGCACAAAATAAAGGTATATGATCAGTACTTTGAATGTACTAGTATGCTAAATGAGGTTGGCTAATATGCATGATCTCATGAGCCAAAATAATTACTATCTGAATATACATGTAGGACATAGAGTACTGAATAGAATGTATGAAAGTTTGTAAATACTGAATGTATGTGAAATCTATAGATATTTGGATGCATGACCAAGCATATAACATGAACTGAATAAAATTTGTAAACTGAAATACTCAAATAATTGATATATGTATGCTTTGGTCAAACAACACTGAGACTGAATGTCTGAACTGATTACTAGACTAAAATTGTAACTGAGATGGTGATTGAGACTGTGGGAGGTATCATCTAATCAATATGCCCCAATCTAAACTAATTGGGATCCAACCTGTAACCCTAGTTAGAAGTATGTTAGTACCGTGACACGAGTACTAACGCTGGTTATGAGGATCAACTATATGGATATACTGTCCAAAGTAATTAGGGTGTCAAGCATGAACTGATGTGTGACCCCTGTGAGATAGTTAAACCTAAACTGACGGGTGACTTCTCATATACTACGTTGGCTACATAGTTTTGTAGTTAAGGTACTTCTACTAACAACTCTGCCTATCTGATGGGGAATCCTCCATCCCTATACTCGCTCGATGCTAAATCCTACTCCTAACTGAAAGACACTAAAATAGTAGACTGTTCTGAGTTTAACTGATTGATATCTGATTGTCCTGATAATGCTCATAGTATGTTCTGAACACTATTTTGTAATGTACTAAAACTCTACTAAGTAAAAAGCTATGGTTTTTGGGTATTCAATACCCACAGGACTCGAAAACAATAATAGTAAAATGACATTAAAGCTTGGAGGACAAAGCATGAAGGCTTTTGTTAAGTCAATCACTCTTGTAGGCATTTTATCAAACACTTAGAGTTCCTGGTTTGATCAAATCATAGAAATGTCATGAAACTTGTAGTAAAAGTATGAATTTAACATGAATAATACTAAATCATGATTTAATTAAAGGAATGATATCATTAAAACATGGAGAATTGAATAACAACAATAATTTTATTGAAACATGGTATAAAATCATTGTTCATGGAGATTCATGGGTGAAATCACAATTTAAAATAAAATAACTTGAAAATATCATAATTTAGTAATTTAAATAGGATACTTGGACTACATGGCTGAAAGGAACCCATGGATGAACATCTAACATACCTGAGTTAATGAATTTTGGAGGATTGATGGTGAGTTCTTGAGATTTGGCCATGAATTTGAGAGCTAGGGTTTCTTGTTCTTGAAAAAGAGATCTTTAATTTGAGAGGAATTGAATAATCATGAGTATTTAGGTCAATTAGGGGTTAAATTTCGTGTTTAGGATGAGATTAGGGCTTAGGAAAAAGACAAAAATATCCCTATTTGAATATGAAAATGCAAGCTGAAATCTGAAGATCCCGATTTTAGGCCTTAGCGCAACGTGCCACTATAGTGCCAAGCCACTGGAAAAGGGGCAATTGGAAAATTAGATGATTGTGCAACGCGATAAGATCGTGGTTCTTCACTAAAATGCTATTTTATCCACCTCTGCGATGCGCCTTAATTGCGGAGGCTCAATGGAAATTGCCAAACGTGAACTGAGTCCTTGGCGCAATGCACCAACATTGTGGTACCATACTGGAAACTAGAAATTGTAATTTATACTAGCTCTATGATGCGGTAAGGGTTAGAATGACAATGTTTAACGACTAAACCTTAAAATCACCATTACTTCTTAATCGATTATCAGATTTGGGTGAATTTTATATCATTGGAAAGCTATTTGAATTTCCTACATAATGGAAGGCTCTAAACTAAAATTTAATGAGTATTTCGAAAATATTATATATGAATACTCATGTATTAAGACTTAGATTATGCTAGGGAAATACGTGGTATTATAGATACTCAGTTCTCGGATTGCGCATAGACTTTCCAGAGTAGTAGCCACAGCATTAGTAAGTCCTCATATTTTGAGGATAGACTATATTTATTTTCATACTTTTAGTTCAGTAGTTAGTTGGAGTTAGTCGGGCCTGTGCCATTAACTCTCATTCTATCAATTTAGAGGCTTTCAAATATTTTAGACAGTTAGTTAGTTCTTAGATTTTAGTTGTAATTGTCAGAAGGTTTTATCTATATTATCAATTTTTCCTTATAGATTTTTATCAAATTTATGATTTAAAATTTTATGGAATTCCTCAGTTAAATTCCGCATATGTTATTATATTATTCAATGCTCACAGTAGGTACCACCTCATGTGTTAGCTTATGGTTCCTCAAGATTGTAAGCACCGTGTGGTGCCCAAGGTGTACACTCGAGGCATTACAAACTTGGTATTATAGTCTAAGGTTTTAAAGTATTGTAGGACATCTGAAAGTCGCATTACGTAGATCTTACATATGGGTGTAAAGCATACCACACTTATGGGTAAAAGGCTACGAGGCACTTTAGGAAAAGTTTCTCTTCTTTCAGTATTCATATCATGCAACTGAGCATGAGCTCATGCTAAACACTCTGTCTAATCTATTCTCCCTTTTATTTAAAGAACATTCCACCTAGAAAGAAAAATGGAAGAAGAAACATAAACCAACCAGCACCTCCACCCATTCAGAAAAATTCCTTGAATGAGCATGTTTCTCATGCAGTGTTTAAAGTTGCATTCACAACTCTAGCTCACTCCATAGTGGCTCAGAATGCTCAGCTAGTCACTCTTCTGGCCAACCCAGTGGCCAGTACTGTTGCAGCTAGGATTTGTGACTTTACCAAAATGAATCCTTCTCTATTTTTCAGGATCCAAATCTGAAGTGGATCCGTAAGAATTCTTAGACATAGTCCAGAAGGTAACAAATATTATGGGGGTGACTTCTAGTAAAAGTTTTAAATTGGTTGCTTACTAGCTGCAGGATGTATCCTATATAAGGTTTAAGTAATGAAAGGTAGTTAGAGGTGCAAATGCAGGCCATATAGTATGGGAAGAGCTTTTTACTGCCTTTTTAGATATGTTTGTTCCATGTTAGATTTTATCAATTTGAGGTAGGGAAACATGAGTGTGAATGAGTATTCCCTTAAGTTTACAAAATTATCTAGGTATGCTCCTCATGTGGTAGCAGATAGCAAATCTAAGATGAGCAAGTTTGTGTCTGAAGTATCTGACAGTATGGTTAAGGAGTGTAGGACTGTAATATTGATAAAGGAGATGGACATATCTATGTTTATAGTTCATGCTGAATAGATTGAGGAGCAAACAACTAAGGAAGGAGAGAAAGAGAGACAGAGAACCAAAGGGCTAGAATGGGTAGTTTTATTTTTAATCATCCAAGGTTAGAAGGTGGTAATCATCCTCAGTTTCACCTAAAATCTTTAGTTCCAGCTCTATCTTCTGCTAGTACCACTGTACCCCAATTCAAAAATGATAATATGGATAGAGCGCCAGGATCTAAGTCGCAAGACAGTTTTAACAGTGGTTGTATAAATCTTCTTTGTCAGAAATATGGTAGAAACCATTCGAGTGAGTGTAGAGCATACAGTGATGTATGCTTTAGGTGTGGCAAGATAGGCCATCGGATTCATAAGTGTTAGGTAGTTTCTTAGAAGTGTAGGTATTTGCGCCAACAGGGTAAGTCTCATTAGTCATTAATTCTAGATGGTCGCCAAAATCAGCAGGTTGCCACTTACATTACTACCAGTGGTCAGCATCCAAACAGATTATATGCCCTTCAGTCCCGACAGGATTAGGAAAATTCTCCTGATGTTGTCACTGGTAAGTTGCAAGTCTTTTATTTACATATTTATGCTTTATTAGACCACAGGGCTTCTCTTTCTTTTGTAACCCCTTATCTAGCCATCAACATCAGAGTCAATCCTAAAATCTTAGCAGAGCCTTTTTTAGTGTCTGCCCTAGTAGGTGTCTCTATTATAGCCTGGAGCATATACAAGAACTGTCCGGTTATAGTGACTCAGAAAGTTACTTTAGTTGATCTTGTGGAGTTAGAGATGATGGATTTTGACGTCATTCTCGGCATGGATTGGCTCTACTCATGTTATGATTGAGTTGATTATAGAAATAGAGTAGTTCATTTTCAGTTTCCAAATAAACCAGTCCTTGAATGAAGAGGTAGTACTACAATTCTTAGGGGTCAGCTTATTTCATACCTTAGAGTGAGGAAGATGATATCCAAGTGGTGTATTTACCATCTTGTCAGAGTCAAAGACTCAAATTTTGAGGCTCCAACTCTTGAGTTGGTTTCAGTAGTGAGGGGATTTCTAGATGTGTTACCTGAAGATATTCCCGAAGTTCCCTCGAAAGGAAAATTAACTTTGGAATAGAAATTCTTCCATATACTTAGCCTATCTCTATTATGCCATACAAAATGGTTCTAGATAAACTCAAAGTGTTAAAAGTACAGTTGAAATATCTCCAAGATAGGGGATTCCTCAAGACCAATATTTCCATGTGAGGCGTACCAATCCTATTCGTGCATAAGAAAGATAGTTCTCTTAGAATATGTATTGACTACCATCAGTTGAACAAAGTCACCATCAAAAACAAATACCCACTTCATAAAATTAATGACTTGTTCGACAAACTTCAGGGTGCTAGTTAATTTTCTAAGATAGACCTCTAGTCCGGCTATTATTAGCTCAGAGTCAGAGAATGTGACATTTCAAAAATAACTTTCAAAACTCAGTATGGTCACTTCGAGTTTCTAGTCATGTCCTTTGGTCTTACCAATGCCCCAGAAAACATCATGGAATTGATGAACCAAGTGTATAAGCAGTACTTGGATATGTTCGTCATAGTCTTAATTATTGACATCCTTGTCTAATCCCGTAACGAAAATGATCATGCATATTATCCCAAAATAGTATTGCAGACACTTAGAGCCCATCAGTTGTTCGCTAATTTTAGTAATTGCAAATTTTGGCTAAGATCATTAGCTTTTCTTAGCCATATTATTTTCAGTGATGGCATTAGAGTCGAACCTCAAAAGACTGAGGCGGTGAGATACTAGACTTGACCTATCTCTCTATCAAATATTAGGAGTTTCTTGGGTTTGGCTAGCTATTACCATTAATTTATTGAAGGATTTTCATCTATTTTATTACCCATGTCTAGATTGACTTAGAAGAAATTCATATTTCAGTGGTTAAATTCTTGTGAGAAGAGTTTTCAGGAGTTGAAAACTCGACTCACTACAACCCCAGTTTTGACATTGTTAGATGGTTCAAATGGGTTTGTTGTGTATTGTGATGCTTCTAGAGTTGGGTTGGGATATGTTTTGATGAAGAGTGGTAAGGTTGTGGCCTATGCCCCTAGACAGCTTAAGCCACATGAAAAGAATTACCCTACCCATGATCTTGAGTTAGCAGCTTTTGTGTTTGCCTTAAAGATTTGGAGGCCCTATTTGTATGGGGTGCATGTTTATGTGTTCATAGATCACAAAACTTGCAGTATGTATTTTTGCAGAAGGATTTGAATCTGTACCAGAGGAGATGGTTAGAATTGTTGCAAGATTACGTATAAGTTTTTTGTATCAGCTAAGCAAAGCCATTGTAATGGTAGATGCGCTAAGTAGATTTTCTATGGATAGTGTTGCTCATGTTGAGGGTGGTAGGAAAAAGCTAGTTAGAGAAATTCATCAGCTTGCCAGATTAGGTGTTCATTTGGTTGATTCAACTTAGGGTAGTGTTTGGGGTAAGAATAGTTTGGAATCTTCTTTGGCTGCCAAAGTGAAATAAAAGCAAGATAGGATCCCAGTCTAATTAAGCTGAAGGATTCAGTCAAAGATCAGAAAGTAGAGGTTTTCTCCTAAGAAGGAGATAGGGTGTTGCATTGCCAGGGTAGACTGTATGTTGTGTGTTGATGAGTTAAGTTACTGAATTCTTGGAAAAGCAGAAGGTGTGCATTACTCTATTCATCCATGGGCCACGAAGATATACTGCGATCTGTGGGAAATCTATTGGTGGAGTAGGATGAAGAGAGATATTATAGAGTTTGTGAATAAGTGCTCCACCTGTCAGCAGGTTAAGATTGAGCATTAGAAGCCTAGTGGGTCTATGCTGATGTTCAGTATTCCCACTAGGAAGTGGGAGTTAGTGAACATGGATTTTGTGACTGGTTTACCTCGTACTCATTTGCAGCATGATTCAATTTGGGTCATTGTAGACAGATGACCAAATTAGCCCATTTCTTGCCATTCATTACTTTTTATTCAGTCGAGGATTTTGTGATTGGTTTACCTCGTACTCATTTACAACATGATTCAATTTGGGTCATTGTAGACAGATGACCAAATTAGCCCATTTCTTGCCATTCAATACTTTTTATTCAGTCGAGGACTATGACAAGATCTATGTTAGAGAGTTGGTTAGGTTGCACGGTGTCCCGTTGTCCATTATTTCAGATAAAGGTACTCAATTTACCTCTCACTTTTGCAAATCTTTTCAGAAGGGTCTTGGTACTCAAGTTCGCCTCAGTAAACCTTCTACCTTCAGACAGATGGTCAGGAAAAAAGGACCATTCATACCCTTGAGGATATGTTGGGAGTGTGTGTAGTTGACTTTAAGAACAATTAGGATGATCACCTACCTTTGATTGAATTTTCGTATAATAACAGTTATCATTCCATTATACAGATGGCTCCATTTGAGGCTCGATATAAAAGGAGATGTAGATATCTGATTGGTTGGTTTGAAGTAGGAGAAACCATACTACTTGGGCCTGACTTGGTGTTTGATGCTTCAGAGAAAGTACAGTTAATTAGAGAGAGGCTTAAGGCAGATCAGAGTCAATAGAAATCTTATGCAGATGTGAGAAGGAATGATCTTGAGTTTGAGATTGGTGAATTTTTATATTTGAAAATATCTCCCATGAAGGGAGTGAAGAGATTTGGTAAGAAAGGGAAGCTTAGTCCTCGATATGTTAGCCCTTAGAGGATTTTGACTCGTTTTGGAAAGGTGGCTTATGAGCTTGAGTTGCCTGCAAACTTAATATCAATGCACCCAGTATTCCGTATCACTTTGTTGAAGAAGTGTCCTGGTGACCTAGCTGTAGTTCTTTCCTCAGAAAGTGTAGATGTTCAGAGCAGTCATTCCTATGAGAAAATTCCAGTTGAAATTCTTGACCAAAAAGTTCGTAGACTAAGGAACAAAGAAGTTCCCCTAGCCAAAGTTATTTGGAGGAATTAATCTATTAAGGGAGCCACTTGTGAAGCAGAAGAATATATGTGGACCAAGTACCCTCATCTTTTCTCCGCGAACTCATATTTAACCGAAGGTAACAATCTTCTAATAATTCCTCTTTTCCATGCTCGGTTTCAGCTGTATATCTTTCTTATATCAGTCATGCATTAACAGAACCAGTTCAGTCATGTGTAATGTTAAGACTTAGTCATATAATCACGTTTTCATCATGTATATTCAGCATGTAATATCAGTTCCTCGGTGTTTTAAGCTTAATCAATCTCATTCGAGGATGAATGTTCCCAAGGAGGAGATATTTTAATACAACAAAAATCCAAACCATTGTTAGCGTTATGCTTCAAGCTCATGCATATTACATTATTGTTCTTTGATAATTTTATGAGTTAGTTTGAGGTATATTAAGGCCCTAAATAACTCTCATCTATGAGACGAATCAAAATAATCCTTATAGATTTAAATTTTTATAAGAATGTTGCTTTAGTCAACTTCAAATGAGTATATCTTTTTCTCTAATGAGAATTTTCTAGATTAATACCCCCGCCCCCCCCAAAGTTGTAGGAAATTGAATTATCTTTCCAACGATACTAATTTTGCCTAAATTCGATACTCGGGTGAGAAGTTATGGCAATTTTAGTGAGAGCAGTAGAACACCACGATAAGTACCGCATTGCGGTGAAGGAAAAAATAGCAATTGTCCAATTTCCAGTGTAGCACATTAATTAACCCACATCACGGTAGAGTTCTAATTCACATTTGTCGTTTTCCATC
Organism: Capsicum annuum; assembly: GCF_002878395.1. Taxonomy (NCBI): domain Eukaryota; kingdom Viridiplantae; phylum Streptophyta; class Magnoliopsida; order Solanales; family Solanaceae; genus Capsicum; species Capsicum annuum. The sequence continues at coordinate 70,530,062 of NC_061121.1, forward strand.
AAATCACCATGATGGCGCCGCGTCGTGCCAAGGTGATCATCCATTTTCCAGTGACGCACCGTGATGGCACCAAGTCTTGCCATGGTGCAATTTTGTGCACATCCTTGGAATATACTTACAGTGAAATTCTAGTGACTCACCGCATTAGCAGCGCATTACGATATTGGTCAAAATTAGGATTTCAAGTGACAAAAATTCATTATTTTATTCAATTTCTACCAAATCAAAAGTAGTCTCTTTAAACAATAAACTCTAGCCCTCAAGATTCAAGGTCAAATCTCAAGAATTCATAATCAATATTCACAAATTTATTAATCAAGGTATGTTAAATGTTCATCAATGGATCCCTTTCACCCATGGAGTCCAATAATCTATGTTTTTAATTCAAAGTTATGATCTTTTACATGTTATTATAATTTTTAATCATGAATTCCCATGAACCTTGATTTTCTACCATGTTTACATGAAATTGTCGTTGTTATTCATCCCACATATTTTATTGATGTTATTCACTGATTTAATTCATAATTAGTGATATTGATGTTGAAATCATGCTATTACTACTAGATTTAAACTATTCCAATGCTTAGCTTACACTATGCATATCAAGTGTTTGATGGAATGACTACAAGAATGAATTTTGAATAAATACTTTCTTATTATGAGCCCAAAGTGTTAGTACTATTTTGCTATTATTGATATCGAGTCCTGGGTTAAGAATACCCAAAAACATATCTATTTACTTAGCCTCAGTATTTTCAGATTGGTTTCAGACATGTTAAGAGTAATATCAGTTCAGTCAGCTATCATGATAAGTTAAACCTAGAGCAGTTCAGTAATTTCAAGTCAGTTTAGTTGGGAGTAGGATTTCGCATCGAGCGAGTGCTGAGATGAAAACTTTCCTATCAGTTAGGTAGAGTCATTAGTAGCGGTCCCTGTACTCTAGAACTATGTAGCCAGCATAAGATATGAGGAGTCACCTATCAGTTCTGGCTTGACTACCTCCCAGGCGTCACCCATTAGTTTTGGCTTGACACCCTTAGTCCTTCTAGACAGTACATCAATGGATCCACACAGCCAGTGTTAGTACCCATGGCATGGTACTGACACCCTTCCAACTGGGGTCATAGGTTGGACCCTAAATTGCTCATTGGGGTATGTCAATTAGATTATAGATCCCACAGTCTCAGTTCCGTATTCAATATACTTTAGTTTAGGATTGTATTTACCATAGCATACAAATATCAGTTATTCAGTTATAAAATTTAAGTATTTTAGTTTGCATACTATTTCAAAATTATGTTATATTCTTGGTCATGCATTCTCAGATTTTACAATATTCACACACGAATATCAGTTATTCAGTTACTTCATGCTATTAATTCAGTCAGTTATTACTCCTGTACAAGAAACCATGCGTAACATCCTACCTTTATAGTATACTAGTACATTCAAAGTACCGATGGCATAGTCTTTTCTTGCGCTATGATATTTCATATCATAGGTTCGGATGCTCAGTTCTCAGATCATGCATAGGCTTTCCATATTTGTAGCCACAGTAGTGGTGAGTCCTCATATTTTGAGGATAGACTATATTTATTTTCATGCTTTTAGCTCAGTAGTTAGTTGGTGTTAGTTAGGGACTGTCCCATCAACTCTCATTCAGTCAGTTTAGAGGCTTTCGAATATTTCAGATAGTTAGTCAGTTCTCAGTTTTTAGTTGTCATTGTCTGACATTTTTATCAGCATTATATGTTTTTCCTTACAAATTTTTTTTAGATTTATGATTTTAAACCTTATGGCATTATTCATTTAAATTTAGCAATGTTATTATATTATTCAGTGCTCACAGCAGGTACCAGCTCATGGGTTAGCTTGTGGTCCCTCGAGCCTGTAAGCACTGTATGGCGCCTAGGGCGTACTCTTGGGGCGTTACATAAAGTGTCCTTCAAAAGCCAAGTATCAATCCCACGGGTACTTGCGCTCAGCAAAAATCTAATTCTAGCATTACAAAAAGAGATTAAATAAGTTCTAATTGTAACTGAGATAGTGTAAAAGTTGAGACTTAAAAAGTAACCATAACAAATTCTCTAATTTAAGTGTTGGAGATAGTATTGAGGCAAAATGTAGGGTTAAGGCCCTACAAACAATCCTACTTAACTATAAACTTTAATTAGCTTAGTTAATCATCTTGGTTGTTGATTCAGGGGGTTGATAACATAATTAGGTAATGGTCATCAACTTATCGTCTATCTAACTTGTCATCCACACCTACATTATTTAGCGGGGATGTGAGAACTATGTTAAAAGCATTATATGTCTTCCCGTATATGAATCAAATAGGGAGAATCAGGTATATTCCTTTCTGAAATGCAAATGTTAACTTCAATCCCTTGAAAATATAATATCCCACTCAATATATCCCACAATCTAATCTAGAGTTCCTCCTTTCAGGCTAAAAATAAAAATATAGAATTATACTAAGGGTCGTGAATTCATATAATAGAAATAACAAGGACACATGAATAGGAAAATGTGATAATCAACTCAAAAAAAAATCAATAGAAAGCATAATTATTCATGTTCTTGGCATCAACCTAGAACGAGGATGTTTAGCCACTAATGGATTTAAAATGAATCACAAGATTGAAATTCATGTATAAAAACCTTGTAAACTAAATAAAATATAAATAACCTAACTTCAACCTCCTCAAGTGCATTTACCATGCCAAAAGTAGTCCAAGGAGTATACAATACGAACAAAGTATTCTATTTATACTAGGAGTGAAGTAGCTCTTTTTGGTGCCTTGGGCATGGCATGCCCATGTTTCTTGGCATTTAGGGGTGTGGCACATGCTTAAAATGGATGCATACTATTTAAGCAAGGTTTTTTTGTGTCTTGTGGCATGGAAAACCCTTTTCTTAGAGGCTAGAGAGTGTGGCATGCCCATGGCCTTAAACATTCCAGATTTTTCCACCGGTTACTCCTCCCCTTTTGCCATTGCATTCCTCCCTTTGTTGGTGCCTTTCCAATACCATTAGACCTTGTTATGCTAGCAAATATTTCTCCTAACATATAACATGGTCTCCTATATTATATATCACTACGAATTAGTGGACACAACATAATAGAGTTCACTGGGATACACTAGAACTACAACTAGTTCAAGCTTGTAACTCTAATTTTCTTATCTAAGATCCAAGTGATCAATTTGATTCTAAAATTGTTTAAAACACACCTTAAGCACTGTAAACAAGTAGTTTAACACATGGATGCTCGGTTATATGATTAAAAATTAATTACACACACAAGAAGTCCTCAAAACTAGGCTAAATAGATGTAGATAAAGACTTTTAGGTGCATAATAAACCTAAGATAAAAATGACTTGGAGTATGTTACAATATCCACTACTAAAAGGAATTTAATCCTAAAAAGACCATGGAATGAAAGAGCTAGAAACAATGAGGTACTAGGCCTGGATTCCCTAAGTAAGACTGCCCAAACAACATCTATGGTAAAACAACGCTTCCAAAGGATTTGTAAAGGTATCCCTTTTTCCTTTACATCCTTATTTCAATTTTTGAATAACCAAACACCAATCCTAACAACCAACTACCCTCCAATTGAACCAAGATGGATGAGGCATCCAAAGCAAAACCATACCATGCTGAAATAACACTGATACAAGCACAACCAAGTGAAAACTCAACCAAGTTAAAGGCAATCCAAGGAAAGAACCATACAACCAACTCTAAATATAAAATTCTCTTGCCTTTCCATGCTTGATATGGTCCTTGAAATACATAAAATCTCTCTAGTATCACCCAAAACCTATCTGTATATATTGAAACTACACTATCCTTGATAAGCTAAAGCTGACCCATTGAAAATCCATATAGACTAGCATTAGAACAAGACCCTAAGGTTCTAATTAGATATTAAAATGGTGGTGGTTGAACTCTACAATCTCTGCCAAAGCCACTAACTAGTCTTGATGACTCTCAAAACCAAAAGTCATGAGTCTGAAGCACAAACTATCAAAACAGAATTATCCACTCCAGATGCCCTACTAACTATGGGTGAAACCATACTAAACCCAACTAGGTACACTTCTTCCACTGAGTGGGAAATAAACAACCTAATAAAATTAAGGGCAAAGGTCAAAATCAACAAACATACACTATGAGCCAACAACTATCCTCCAAGCATCTATCAAGTGAAATGCATTCAAACTGAAGGGAACAGAATGGTACATAGTAAGTAGGCTCAGTCAGTCTGTCAATGAATGCTCAACTGGTACAAATCTTAAAAATAGGGCTGCAACTAAGTTATGCAATCTATAGATATAATCTCAATACTGAAGCAGAACTGCTCAATCCTAACTATCGAAATAGATTTCATTGATGAATCAACATCCACACTCCAAAATCCATAGCAATTTTTAAGTCATTATCCCAAAGAATAAAAATTGACAAATAGCATCAACATGTCTTTGATAATGCCAAATATCCAAATCAATCTCAAACATATACCAAATGATTTCAGTAATGGATGAAATTAAAATATCACTAAAAAACATCACAATGGAGCTAAACTATCGTTTAAAGAGATCAACAATCAAATCCATATCTGCTGCGATAGTATAATACACCAAGTCACAACCAAGAACTCACCAAGGATGCAAGGAGTATTATTTGTATTCAAATCTCAAGAAACTCAAAAAAGTAAAATCTTAGCCTAAATCTAGTCAAACCATTACTCAATCTATGGCAAAAAATACTTACTCTCAAAATACACCTGCTTTCATTACCATAAATTGACACTCAAGTATATATAACCAAGAAAAATAATCCCACATCATTATATCATCTCAAACCAATACTCAAATGAGAAATTTCTAAATTTGCTTATTAAACCGACCTTATCTGAACTAACAGAAAAAATCAACCTACCAAGGCAGTCAATTAAGACAACAAGCAAGAACCACAAGGAAGGAAACACTAACTAGATACTACTAGTATAGTTATCTATCAAGTAGGAATCAATCAAGTCAAAACAATAACATTAGCAACCACAATAAAAAGTGCAGGCAACATAAGAAAATAAAAACACAACCAGTACCACTCAAATATCATACCAAGGTCAATATACTAATTAAAAGGGACTTCAACCCAAATTTTATAGCACCAGGAAATTACCAAACCAATCCACTCAATCCACTACTAAAAGAAATCATTTACGAGGTTGTCAAGTAAGCACTAAACTACAAAGGCATAATTATATATTAATATCAAGGCATGTAACAACCAATAGATATGGAAACTCCAGCATAATACAAATAGAAATAAAAATATAGTAAATTAAAATTGCACCTATACAATTGAATTTGATGTCCCAAATGTACCTATATGAATTTGAACGTATCCAAGCCAGTATCAAGCATCTGAATGGCCAACTAAAACACTAAGTGCACTACTTATAGATAAACGTGCCTTATATCTAAGAGACTAATCTAATTGTACTGATTGACAATTAACCGTACACTTGGGACACTCTCTGCACTAATGACATCCCTCTCTACAATTGTAATGAACCGCAGAAGTTCTAACCTATTGAGAAACACGAGTTGGACCAAACTACCAGACCAAATCATGCATTGGGAACTACCTAGACCAATGACCAATCTTACCACAATAAAACATGCCCCTGGAACTCTCTGACATACTTAACCTGCTGACTCAAAGTAGCCACCCTGACCCAAATACCTAGAAAGAATACCTCATATTGTCTGACCAAAAAACTATCCAATGTGACAACCATGACTTACATTAGTGCTACCTATAATCCTAGGTGCTACACATATATGTCTAATAGGCTGTAACTAATATTTATCTCTACTAGAAAATCCCTACCTTTGGATGGAGGACCACTAACTTTGTACTACTAATATGGCCTCTTAGTACCACCTCTATATACCTCATTACATGCCCTATCTACAGTTCACGCAAGGTAGACAACTTAAAGAAAAGAAGTCCCAGCTGCTATTAAGTGCTCAAACACCAAACATAGTGGTAAAACTAATCCTTGATAAATACTTGTACCATCTTAGCTCTGTATAATGTAAAATAGAAGTATGTCTATCCCACTCAAAAAACCTTATCTCATACTCTAAAATTGATAAAGGGCCCTGCTAATCTCCAAAAAAACAACTCTAGCCTGAGAATCACTCGATGTACTAAGCACTACCATTAACTAAGAAGTATCCATAAAGAGGCTTGAAATTCCTAACATGATATTCAAAAAAGTTCAGGTTGACCCAAACTCTACCAGAGAATGTTCTAGCCCCAAACCTTTTGTATGATGTTGAAGACCCTCAATATGAATTTGTAACTCCACGGTATTCAGCTAAAATAAAACTCTAGTAACAAATACAATGGCCCCATTCACATCATCAAAAATCTCATGTGATTTGGTACAGAGTAGAGTTGAAGAAGTACTTGGAGGTTTGAATAAAAATAGACACAAAATAAGGAATGGAGGAATAAAATTCCCTAAAAATAACTTATAGCCTTATGAAGATAGGATATAGATGTATCTGTACCGATCCACATGACTCTACTAGGCCCTTAACTCTTCTACCAACAATATTGGTAAACCTAGGCTTTGATACTAATTTGTCATAGCCTAATTTCTCAATTTATGATGGTACCTACCATAGCCCACCACTAGGTAAGCAAAGCAATAGTCTGTAGCAGTTAATAACATACTAATAAGAAAATTGGAAACAAAAATAAATAAAAAAGACATAATACAAGAATAAGAAAAACATCCCTAAAACATGGTAAAGTTAGTACAAGAGCTTCTAGTACACAAAAGTATAAGATAACATATAGAATACATACATACTAAGTCATTTCTAAAATATGACAATAGAGATCAGTGAAACAATAAGAAGGAGAGTAGGAAAAACTCTAAATATTAGGAGTCCACTCTAAATATTTGATCCATGGTTTCTCTACATGATGCACATATCAACGAAGAGATCTCATACTATGATCTGCAAAAGTATAGTATAATTAGTAAACACATGGTACTCAGTAGGCATCAGCCGACTAAGATCCAGAAATAATGCAAGTATAAAAACATAAAAAATAAAAATATGAAATCATAGGAAGCTATCTAAAAAGTTAATCATAATAACACTAACTAAGCGATAAATATAATATATCATCAACTACCTGGGATATAATACAAGTGTGATACCATAAGCATGTAGCCAACAGTATTAAAGTGAAGGAAGAAATATACCAAATAATGTATTAGAATAAAGAAATGTATATAAAATGTATAATATTAGTAGGATAGAAGGAAATAATGTATGAATTATGGATAGCAAAGGATACAAATATATATAACATTGTTATACTAACCACCAAGACAAAAGACTCTACTCCACGGGAACTAATTTAATATCTCAAGGATCAAAAGTTATATAAGAGTTATCTATAGAATAATTAGGGTTTCTACCCAAAGTGAATAATCATAAAGTAAACTAGTAAATAATAAATCTTACATAAAAGGATTAAAGAATTTAGAAATGTACTAAAAGCCTCAGAAACTAATCCATAACCAGGGTTTCACAAATTATAGAATAATACTTAGACAATAATAATCTAATTGGTTGGACTATAGAAATAGTAACATAACTAGGCCCTCATAAGTTTGGAGGGTCCAATCAAATACTAAAAAAAGCAACCATAACCTATGCATATACATCCCTTCATAAGACCTATAAATATAGGTGCCAAACAAATAAACTGGTGATAGGTGATGCATATAAATCAATGTAAGCCATGCAAACAAGGTAATTTAAGATAATCCAAGCACGATATCTAGTTAAGTACCATAATGTACCAAGTGTATACACCTCCTTCAGCTCAATAGCTTACTAAAATAGGACCTACGGTGACCATCCTTTTCTAATATTATGGCTTATTAGATGAAGTGGCCGATAAGGTATTTAGGATCTCTATATACACTGCCTGGTCCCAAACCAAGATATCCATAATCCATTATAACAAATCTATCCCATCCAGTACTAAGGAGATATATAAATTATAAAAAATTCCAAACTTGAATTAAAACTGAATAAGTGATTTCTGTAAATCCATTGCTTGAGATAAAATTTGGGACTACAATAGTATATAATGCAAAAAGGGTCAAAATCTCCCTTGATCAAAGTGAATAAATTGTTGTAAAATGAAAGGATCAATAATAGATCAAAATCAACCTCCGCCAGATTTTCCAAAGTTGTACATTTTGTTTAAAATGTAGTAATTTCATAATAAGGGTGGTACGACTTTCATTTACAAAGAATTAATTTAAAGTTAAGAAATTTAGGAATAAATCACTTTATATAAAATAGTAGTAAAGCCATGGTTTAAGTCAAAATCATACTACTAATAAGTGTAAATATGTCTATATATGTGTATGCCATAACCAGAATCTATAAAATACAACCATAACTGTTTACACATTCATAACTATAGTCATATCCTATCAAAGGATTGAATACTAACCTTGTTTACATCTGGTATCATGACCACAACCCCGGGGCCAACAATATATATAAATTAATATATGCCAACACTGTAATCTAAAAACTAAGGTAGATAAGGCATAAAGCTACTAAAAGAATCTAATTAGGGAATACTGTCTAATTCACTAAGTAATATGCTAATTCTTACACTAAAGGGTCTATCATTTCAATCAATGGCAGAAACAAAAGTCCATTATCAGGTGTTATGGATCCTATATTCATAATGAGTATTCTAGGCTAAGTTATGATTCATAATTCTATTCTAGATACCCTATAAAGGTCAACTCATGAAGTTTAAGGAATAAACATATCCTATAATCCCTACCTACCATGCAATCTACACAATACATAATTTTATAGAGATAAGTAGACCAAAGCCTATGTCGAAGCTCGTTACGACCCATTTTATGAGTTATGATGGCACAAACTTTATCCCACCAGTGAGTAAGACATATAAAAGCCCAAATCTAGAAGAAATAGACTAATTTGGTGAATAATTTCTCAAAAGCTATAAATTTACATGTAAAGATATATAAAATACAAATAGCATCCTAGAACCTAGTAGTGTCGGTATAAGATCAACTAGCAAAGGAACGTAAGTACTTTAATAGTCAATATAGATCAGTCTCGAATAATCAAAGACTATCCAAAAGTATATGGAGAAGAAAAGGGAAACTCCAGCTCTGAGAGCTCACCTTGCCTCTAAAACTCTAAACTACATGATTGTAACATCATTAGTGGCCACTAGTACTTGGATCTATACCAAAAAGGTAAAAAAGTGTATTATGAGTACAAAAGCTATAAGTAATCAGTAGGTATTATCGGCCGACTGAGCTAAAACATAAAATAAGTAAAATAAATATGTATGATAAATAAGCTGTCTATATAAAAGGGGCAAACATAGAATAATGCTCCAACATTATCAATAAATAAAAGGAACAAATATGATCAAAACAAAGCATAATTAATACTACAAGACTAGCCCCCATAAGCCAGTAAGTATGGAAAAGTAAATAACCCAACATGGTCCCCCATAAACTCAAAGGGTGGACTTAAAAAAGTAAATAACCAAAATTTTACTAATCAACCATATCTCAAGAATTAATTTTGATTACATCAATACCATAAAATACCATAAATAAATTGCTAGACATGAATTGGAACTAAATATCAATAGACCTCTGGACTTGGTCAAGAGTTAGCACTAACTCCCAAGCACCAATATAGCATAAACTTCAAGAATTTAGTCTTTTCAAGTCTGAAATATGCTATTTAAGAATATAATTCACCCAATAAGTCTACAAGGATCTAACAAAAGTCTTGGCCTAATGTGCGTTGGAGGGCCCACTTCTAATCCAAAAAATTTATTCTAAGGAAAACTTTATCCCATACTATGCTAAGGTATCTAAATTTACTACCAGATATTAAATGAGTAGTAATCATCACTAAGATATTAGTTCCAGATAAAACATGGATGACTGAGTAATTACTTCTGAATCACAATTACATAATAGGCTAAATAATTCAAATAATACAAATTATACCTCTGAGACCTGATTCCCATATCTAACATAATATTATAAATATATTATAGATTAGCTCAATATATAAGTAAAGTAAGTCTAGACTACCTGAAAGTCGAAGAAAAATCTAGAGAAATCCGTTAAGCCACTGATTGCCTCATCTAAGAAACTTCCATAAGATGCAACTCTATCCAAATCATAATCTTCTCAATAATATGGGAACAACAAAAACCATAGAAATTTTATACTTTGGGTCCAAAATTACATAAAAATCACTTGTGTGTCTTGCTTACGAAATCACAACTTCAAAACTAACAACACGTACCTCTATGCTCAAGGAAAATCTATCCTTAAGAATAGGCAAATTCCTAGCTCAAATGGTGCTAAAATTAACCCACCAATATTCTAGGAATTTTTGAAATAATAGAAAAATTAACCATGGAATTGATGAAAACTTGCCAAGAATTTAGAGAAGAATTGAGTTATCCAAGCTTACGAACTCTTAAAATCTCCTATCAATGTTTATCCTAAGTCCACAAATGTTCAAGGGTTTCTTAGTCTTTAATTTTTGTGAAAAATGGGAGAAAATTGGGAAAGTGGGACATTAAATGCGTTCTCAGGTGCCACTTAAGCAATCACTACTTTTGCGGCCAATTATCGCTTTAGCAATATCTGCTGCTTGCACACATATTGCTTAACTGGTCATATTGTCGCTTAAGCAGATTTGTCTTAAGTGATGAGGTCTCCCTTAAGAAGCCTTTAGCAGTTAAGACTGGTCACTTAAGCAATTGGCTTTCCTCTTTAGTTTCCCATCACTTAAGTGACCTAAAGGGCGCTTAAGCGAGTGCACCAGGTAAAGAAATGGAATTATTTTAAGTCTCCACCGACCCTCAGGATTTATTTAGAATCTCATATATGCAAATGAACTATGTTATACTATCAAATTCGATATTCCAAACTCAATGGTGCAATTGCAATTTCCATTCAAGGTTGTTTCAATAAAAGTTACGTCCTATACCTAAGTGTCATTTTCTTAAATTCTAACCAATACCTCAGAATGAGTCTGAAAGCCTTGGAATCCAAATCAAAGTTAAATCTATCCTAAAATCAATGTTTTTGAGTTGTTTGAACTATTAGATTTTTCTTACGAGAACGTTTGACCAAAGGTTTTGCTATCCAATTCTAACCAGCAAATACTTAATAATAGAAAATTGGCTGTAAAAAGCAAACAAATTGTACAGTAACCTAACTTGCAGCTCGATCAATTCATAAATGACTTTGGAAGCTATAGGAAATCTCTAAACAATAAAAATGAGTGGAAATACAGAAAATGACATAGAGGGGCATTATAATATCTCCTACTAAAATAACTTTCATCTGCAAAAGTAAAGGGTTAGGATGTACCTGAAGCCTCAAATAAGCGATGATATTGGGTTCGTATCTCGATATAGATCTATGCTATATATAGTTTTGATGCTGAGAAGCTAAAATATAAGGGACTAGGTCCCTGTATGTGCAAGGTATAGTACAGTTGGCATGCGTCTACTGCACAGTTTTATCATATTTCATAACAAACTTGTAGGTGTTGTTTTTTTCTGTTTTGGATAGCTAGTCCATTGATCATTCAATCCCTAATCAATACCCATCTATAAAAAAATGCCCCTTCAATAATTGGTTGTTGCAAAAAATGCAAAGAATGAAGAGCGGCAGCAAAAACATATTTCAATACTGCTCAAGTTCTTAGCGTTATGTGTACTTAAACTGAAATAGTTCTTGAGTGAGTAATGATTTGTAATCAAACTACTCATCTTATAATAGTAGTGTTTGTTTTGAGAAAGTTGCTTAGGTAGAGTTACCTGAGCTTGCAGCTGGGTAGAGTTAACTAGTTTTGAAGGGAAACTTTGTAGAGGTGTCAAGGTATGCTTCTAATAGAGGTGTTGTAAGTAGGAGGAATCTAGAGTTAGGTTCACAGTCAAGTCTATAATCAAGAGGTTGGTTATAGTGGACTATTTTGGTGCTTGTGAGGGCAAGCCGTGGTTTATCCCATATTGGGTTTCCACATAAAAATCCTATGTTGTTCTTTCCTGCGTTGCCTTTATTTTTCCAGCACCTCGTAGTTTCCATACCTTTCTAATGCTTGAGAATAACTCTTAGGTACTTGTCACTCACTATCTGGTGCAACCCCCAAGGGTTTATCAATTAGTACCAGAGAGGGTTCACTCTAAAAGGTTTACACCTAAAGTGTTCTGATCATAAGGGTCACTTTAACTGAACTAGGGGTGGAAATAAAAGAAGCAATAAGAGATAGATACCTTACCATCAATGCTTTCTAAACAGATCTAGGTGAGGAACACCCGATTTTTCATTTTTTTGGCAAGAAGAAATGTTAAAGCTATAAGAAAGAATGGTTAGTGGTAAGATTGAAGGATGTCATAAAAATAGGTTGAAGTATTTATGATAACTGCTCATTATGTTAGAAGCAAAGAGTATAAACTCATAATTATTCACTATAGAGGAAATGGACTTATTAAAAAGGGATTGCAGTCAGGAATGGCTCGGTGACTAAAAGGATTCAAAGTTCACAGATGAAAGGTCTGACTATGTTCTCTCCCTCAAAGACACTTCAGTCGAAAGTTTCTTATTGTGAAAATTTGATCTCAAGGACCTAGTCCTTGATGTATGAGAATCTTTCAATCAAAATAAAGACCTAAAATGACCTCCATATTTGATAATTGAAAATGCTCTTGGGAATAAACTGAAAATGAATTTATGAGTTCATGAAAAGAGTAGATGTAGTTCCTGATTAGTCAAGAAAATTATTGATCTTTGGTTATGCTAAAAGTATGAGGATGAAGATGAAAGTTGTAAATAAGTGTTAATTCTCAAAGACCTGGTCCCTAGGAAATTTATCTCAAAGAAGATTCACCAGAATGAACAACATGTGAATCAATGTTTCCTCTAAAATTAGGTATAATCAGAAAACAGGTATCCATAGTAATGTATATGTATAATTAGTCTAACTCAGCTCCACACCGTTGCAGGTTATACCTATGGGGATAGCTTAAAAAAAGAAGAACTGAAGCTGCACAAATAAAAAATTCATTCAAACTAAGAGGGACCTGGTCCTATCTTTCATATTATTACATTCAAGATGCCTAAGTAATCTTAAAAATCCTATCTAGAAAAATCCATACGTCCTTATTTTCTCTAAACTATCAAATCCCTTATAAAACAAAGAGTCACACTTATTAAATTGAGACATATCAGTTCCAAAAGAACTATCTTTAATGACATTGGTTATTTTTAAAAGTACAAAATTAGTCCTTCTCATCAATTGAACCTTTATTATTCCTATTCATCTTTTTAAATCAGAAATCACTCCTAAGCTAAATTGGATCATCACTCTCTCTCAAATCAAATTGATGATGTTACTACTTCCCCATACTCTATAAAAATTCCAAAACCTATAGTTGAGTTAAACTTCACTAAGCCATATAAACCACTAAAGTTAATTCTCCGCAAATCATAACAGACTTCTCAAACCAAAGGTCTAGGACATCAATAGAACAAGAAATTTTTCACCAAAAAACCCATCATTTCCTGTGTCATCTTTAAAATCTAAAAAAATGAAATTCTCTGAAACACAACAAACACTGGATTATCCTACACAGTCAGACTCAAACAATAGTTTTGATCAGTTGTTTGGAAAAGAAATTATAGTTAAAAGAGTTGATCTCTCCTCCAGTGAGAACTAGGTAACTGAGAACCTGCAACTACTTATTTGTTAGAACATAGAAAACTCGATTTATGGAGTAAAATAGGAATCTTGTGATATTAATGAAGTTAGTGGGAGAAAAGATAGGTTGTTACCTCTAAATAAGGAGAATAAAGGGATTTAGGACAAAGTATCTTTGAGATGGTCTGTGAAGAAACTCAGGAGAAATAAAAAAAATAAAGAATGAAGACACTGAATATAGGGAGATTGATATAGGAGAGAAATTAAATATAGGGGGTATTTTTTCCTTTAAAAAGGGAACAAATAATGATCTTACAATTGAGGGACCAGGTCCTCCATATCAAAGTCTCGTAGCTCCACTAGAATGAGGCAAAAACTTGTAGCTATCAAGAAAAGGGAGAACTCTGAGGGACCAGGTCCCATGAAAATGAACAACTCATGATAAATAAGAAATAAGTATTAAGCCTAAAAAAATGAATAAAAGGATGACATATCCAGTGAAAGAAGAATTGGGAGCCTGAGAACACAAAAGTGCTGTTAGGAAGAACGTTTGATCCCAAAATTTTTTAAAAACCCAGAATGTTTGAATTGGTTAAATATGTCAGGTATCAAGGATGGTTACACTTGTTTGAAGAATCAAACCCCATGGTTTGTAAGAATGAGGTCAGAAAAGTTTATTATACCATGGAATTCTCAAAAGATAAGCTAAGCTTGTCTGCACAAGTGCAAGGAAAGTCTATCTATTTGGATGAAGAAGTACTGGAAAAAATATTGGATGTACAAGCTATTGGAGTTGGTTCTGCTATAAAACAACAACCCACAGCTGAGTTTATGATCAATACCTTGAAAATAGGAGGAATATCTAGAGCAGCTATGTAAAAAAAGTTCCTAAAATGTGAGTTTCAGCTTGTATTTGAATTCATCAACAATGTCCTATTACGAAGATTAGGATAAACTACAATTGCATCTGGTTTTGATCTATTTTTTATAGAACGCCTAAGTAGTTTTAAATTGATCAGTCTACCTGTTCTTATGATTGACTACATCAAAAAAGTACTTCTTAAGAAAAATGGGAGAGATGGAATGCCCTATGGGAACTTGCTGAGGGAGGTCTTCGAACATTTTAATGTGAGTGGAACTAAAGGATCACCTGGAATAGCAAAACAAATTATTAGCCTAACAACTCTTGAATAGAATGAATGTATTAAAAACAAAGTTGTTTCTATGTCTCATAAGGATGGGCATAAATACCAAAAACTGAAAAAACGAACCGAACTGAATTAATTTGGTTTTTCGGTTTCGTTTTGTTTTGTATTTTGGTTTGGTGTTGGGTTAATTTTTTGATAAATTCGGTATTCGGTTTGGGTTTTGATTATTGAGTATATATAATTCGGTATTCGGTTTAAACAGAATTATTATACAATATACAATCTTTACTACACAGCCCAATTATTATTTTATAATATACACCAGCCTAATTATTTTTGGCCCAATCGGCCACCCTAATATACACCAGCCCAATGTATGTAGTTTAGGTCACAAGACTCACTTCACTTAGCACTTAGCAGTTAGCAGCATTAGCACTTATCACTTTAGTTTCTTTACCAATTAGCGATGACAGCGGACATCGGACAGTGAGCAATGAATGGCAAACCCATCGGAGTGAAAAACGGCGGACACCGAACAATGAGGGATGAACAGTGAACCCACTGGAGTGGCGAATGGCGGATAGTCAGCAACTCAGTGGTGAATTAGGTATCATTTTGACATTTTCTTTTCACTTTTTTTTGTTTTTCTTGTTCTTCTTCTTTTTGAGATTTTTTGTTAATTTTTTGATTACCTAATTCAGTAATTTGATATTTCTAATTTTGTGAAAAATGTTTGATTGTTAAATATTTACACTTTTAATTTTGTTTTTTCTTTCAAATTTTACATAGATGGCTAATGAAAGTCGATTTGGTGCGGCTAGTTCACTGATAGTGTACCTGATAATAGTAATGACAACTCAGTTGACACTACAGATGTGAAGAAAAGGAAAGAAATGAAAAGTAGATCTACTATTTGGGAATATTTTGAAAAGATATTTGAAAATGGTAAATTAGTGAAAGAAAAATGTTTGCATTGCCATCAAAATTATGCTACTAATACCACTAAAAATGGAACAGATAGATTGAGACAACATTTGATTAGATGCAAAATGTATAAGTCCCCGCCCACCCCATCTAGTGGTCAAATATTGTTAAACTTTCAAACAAGGGATTCATCGAGAGAATATTAGAAATTTAAGAAATAAGAAGTTAGGAGAGATTTAGTTGAGATGATAATTATAGATGAACTACCATTTAGCTTCGTAGAAAATAAAGGCTATAAGAAGTTTTTGAGTAAATCCCAACATTTTTTTTTAATTCCTTCTCATAGAATAATAACAAGAGATTGCTATGATGTTTATGGTGAATTGAGACTAAGCTTGAAGAAGTATTTTAGAGAAATGCAACCAAGAATTTGTCTTATAATAAACACATGGACATTGGTGAAAAGGATTAACTATATGCATTTTACTGCTCACTTTATTGATAGAGATTAGATACTTCATAAAAGAATTTTGAACTTTTTCCCTATCACTAGTCATAAAGGTAAGCATTTGGCGAAGTGTATTATTAGTTGCTTGCTTGATTGGAAATCGAACAATGTGCTTATTGTTACTATTGACAATGATTCTTCAAATAATGTTATAGTTTCCATATTATCTAAGAATTTAGATATATGGGGAACCAATTTGATGGATGGTAAACATCTAGATGTAAGATCTATGGCTCATATACTTAATCTAATTGTTCAAGATGGTTTCAAAGAAATCGGTCCTTCTATTAAAAGGGTAAGGCAAATTGGTAAGTATGTCAGTTCCTCTCCTGTAAGAACTAGAAACTTCACAAAATATCATGAAATGCAAAAGACTAAATGTGCTAATATATTGTCATTAGACGTTCCTATTAGGTGGAATTCCACCTATTTGATGTTGGAGAGGGCAGAAAAATTTGAGAAAGCTTTTGACAAGTTTGATCTTTATGATGACAACTTTAATTCTTATCTTTCTACTGATGTTTGTGAAAATGGTAGTATTGCAGGTTCAATTCAAAGTGATGATTTGCTCAATTTGAGAAATGTGATAAATTTTCTGGAAAGATTTTGTGTGCTCACTTTAAAGGTTTCAGGGTCACGATATGTCACTTGTAATGTTCATTTTGAGAATATATATGAACTTGACTCTTATTTGAAAGAGTGTATGACAAGTGATGATGTTGAGTTGTGTAAAATGGCTATGGGGATAAAAAAAGTTCAAGAATTATAGGGGGACTCCTGAAAAGATGAAAAAAATAATTTTTATTACTTTTGTATTGGATCCTCGCAAGAAGTTTGAGTATGTTAGCTTTGCTCTTGAAGAGCTATTAGGGAAAAAATGGGAAAGAAAGTAATTGATGATGTATAAACTTATTTGAAGAATTTATTTGCTTTCTATTTTAGGAATTATTCAAAAGATTCTAACAAAATTCATCTTCATCTGGCTCGTCTGGATCTGATTCATCTAATTCTAATGTTCCTCAAAGTTTGAAAATAAGCACTTTGAGAAATATGATTCATATAAAGAAAAAGTCAAGTTATTATGGTAGTATTGGAGGTACTAAATCGGAGTTGGATAAATACCTTGGTGAAGACCAAGAGCCTATGCCCGAGCCTGGATGCGAATCTAAATTTGAGGATTTTGATATCTTAAATTGGCGGAAAGTTATTCTCCTAGATTTCCTATCCTTTTAATATTGGCTCATGATGTATTGGCTATTTCGATGTCAAGTATGGCATCAGAATATGAATTTAGTACCGATGGTCATATTTATGATCCATTTAGAAGTTCGTTGACTTCTAAATGTTTGCAATGCCTCATTTGTGTTCAAGATTAGCTTAGACAAGAGACTAGTCCTATTTGTGTTAAAGAAAATTTGGAGTTTCTTGAGAAACTTGTACTCGGTAAGACTTTTGTATTTTGTGTGTTTTTGAAAAAAAAATACTTATTTGTGCTGTAGTATAACATATTTGTTAAATTTTTTTAGAGATGATAAATAGTGGACTAGAATCTTACATTATTGTCGTATGATTATGGTTTGGTAGTACTAAGTAGTGATGATGATTGGTAAGCTCAATACTTTTCTTGTTTGATTATATCATTTTATAAATCATAAGTTATATTCTAAATTTTGATTTTATTTTGAAGGGTCAAGTGATGCCTTCTAAATCCAAAGTTCACTCAGCTATTAGGGAGCATCATGAGGTAATTCAATACAATGAAGAAGTGTGCAAGGAAAGATGCTTGAAATGTGGCTTAATCCTTAATTGTCATCCGAAAACATGTGGCATATTTTATTTGTGCAAGCATTTGGAGAAGTGTTCTATGAAAGACGAGAAGAATTAACTCACTCTTTAAACACTTGAAAGTTGAGATGATTCAACCTAGTTGAATTTTAACTTTTAAGACTTGTTGTTTCTACTATTTTGTTTATTTGTGGGATGCTACTATTTTAGACTTTTAGGCTGCTACTATTTTTTCATTTTATGGTATTACTTGCTACTATTTCAGCCTTTTAGGTTGTTATTTTGCTATAGAATGGACTAATGGTTGTTACTGCCTATTGGATGAGTGTATTTGGCCTATTGAGTATTGCCTATGAGATATCAATCTCACTGGTAAGTGGTAAGGTAAATGTGGAGAAGTTACGTATTGTTGTAATGTTGTTAACTGTTAAGTGTTAAGTATGTTGAGTATGTCACTGCTCACTTGTAACTTGGTAAGATAGTATTGAATATTAAATATTGATGTCCTAATAAAGAAATGCTGAATATTTATTTATTCATTGTTAAACTACTATTATAGTATTAACTAGTAAGTGGTAAGCTGATGAATATTAGGGACTTTTTGCAAGCTTTGAAACTATTGGTAAGGAAATTAGAGAAGAATTTATGCAGGGACTGATCAAAGAATACTGGTAAGATTCCATCCAAGTTTTACTTTTTAATTTACCTGATCCTACTCCTTCCATCAAATATTTCATACTTTGTATCTTGATTGTGGTAGAAACTTCTATTCCAGATAAACTACAAACAAGGCTGAGGCTTGAAGGTGGAATCATGGCACTGTTAGGGATGGGGAGATATAGACATCCAGACGTTTTGTCTCTAGTTGCTAGGAGAATTGAAAATTTTGTGAAGTGCAAGTCCAGAGCTTCAACTCTAGGTAAATATCGTACATGAATACAATTTTATTATCAGATCACCAACATCAAGCAAACTAGTTATTTTGTGAAGATATCAATCATTTTGATGTTCCAATGGCTCATCTATTTGCTAACTTAAATTTTGTGTCAAGCAGTAAAATCCTTTGCAGCATTGATGCTATCGCATCAGGAAAGGAGTGCGAGAATTACTTGAATGATAATGTCTAAAGTATGCACAACATAATCTTCAACACTAAATGCAATGAAGAAACTGGAGGTAAATTCGATGGTGACAGAGATATAGATGACAAAGCAATGCACCAAAGAAATGAGGATTCTAAAATATTGAACTCTATTGATCTAGATAGTAAAGGGTAGGTTCCTAACTTCTAAAGTTCCACTCTACCTTTTTTAAGGATGAGACGATTAACCCGAAAACTTCTCAATTGTATTTGGATGGAAGGAAACCCTTTGGATTAAATCTGGTTCCTTGTTAGTCTTGTTGTTTTTCTAAATCTATGCTCTAACACTCCACCCAAGAGTTGCATCATGACTGTTGATTAATTTTAGTTCCTGCAGTTTAATAGTTATGAAATTAGGAGTGTGTTATCTTGCTGTTTATACCATATTATGATCATCTATGCTTCACCTAATTGGTAGATTTCTGGACAGCTATCTGAAGATCCATTTATTTTATGATTTATGATTGTAGGATGTCCAGTGATGCTAAACTATCACATGGCCCCTCTGTTTTGGCTGATGCAAGGTTATCTGGAGTAGAGAATTCTTCTACTTTGATCAACTTGGATATGTCTTGCAATGAAACTATTGTATTGGAAAATGAAGCTAGTAATATGATTTTGGTTGATTGCTTGTGAAAAGATTCTATCAAATGTATAACAATCCAATGTCTTTACAGTTGGAAAGTGTAATTTGCTTTCATTAGATTTCTTGGTAATGTACTGATTCTGATTGCTCCCATATTGGCCTTGCCAAATGACATTGTCTTATTATGGACGCGAATTATTAGTTTCATAATAGACTAGTAATATATTGCAAAATTGGATATTTTATTTTGAAAAACTTGACCAAATGAAGGACCACATGGGATCTAAGATTCCTTTTTGTTCTTACAGAAATTTGACAAAACATATAAGATATTTAGATTGGAAATACAAATTGACTCATTTTGAGATTTGTCATTTCCCATCTGTTTTCCATAACATGATAATAATGATGACTCAGATACTGAATCTCAAAGTTAGTAGGCCCAATATGTAGCTTTACAGTGGTAGAAAATAGTCCAATTTACAAACATAATTTAGCCCATTGAAGAGGCCCCAAAACTAAAATTATTAAATCGAACCAAACTAAACAAAACTTACATAAATCGAACCGAACTAAACAAAGTTGGTTTAGTTTTTGATACATCCAAATTGAGAACCAAAAACCAAAAAAAACTAAAATCCAACCGAATTTACGAATGCCCACCCCTAATGTATCAAGAATCTAAACTATTAGCTATTCAATATTTGGCTTAATCCTGTATTTGGATTTTGATGACAATTATTTTATATTTTTATAGCATGAATGTACTAGTAATAATCACTGCTTATGAGAGAACGAATTATGGTTGTGTTCTTTACTTGTTCCTCTTACTTTAAAAGTTGTCTTCATGTTAGTGTTACCACAGTGTCCATGAGTTAACTAATTGGTATTTATCTTTACTTGTGGTGTACTATCAATCCTTTTCAATGATACAAAAAGAGGAATACTGACTTTGTATGTAAGGACAATATATGTGTGTTCTAAATTGCAAAAGTATGAAATCTTGTTGATAGAGGGAAGAATGCAAAGGTACCAAATGATATGAATAGGGCATAATAACAGGGGAAGAAATTTTGAAGAAACGCAAATGCAACTCTTGAGGGTGCATGATGACCAGGCAAAAAAATGATAAAGAAATGTAAATGCACAAATTGAAGGTGCATGATGATAGGAGGATGTTTTTGCTGCAAGATGACAACAAGGGACTAGGTACCTGCATTGCATGATAGAGGAAGCATTATGTTTGGGGGAACATTCATCCTCAGGTGGTAATCACTCTGATTAAATTTGATTAATGTGCACTGATGCTCAAAATGTATGGTTTGGTTTGTCTTCATCAAAATGGGGGAAATTGATATATGTAGTTTTAATGATGATTAGAAAAACTAAGAGGGACCAGGTCCCTAAATGTGCAAGGTAAAGTCAGTTGGAATGCGCCTTCTGCATAGTTTTGCCATCTTGTGTAACAAACTTGCAGGTGCGATTTTTTCCTATTTTGTATTGACTTAGACAGCTGGTCCAATGATCTTTCAAGACCTAATCATCACCCAGCTATAAAACAAAAGAGATGCCTCTTCAATAATTGGTGTTTGAAAAAATGACAAAGAATGAAAAGAGACAGTAAAACCCCATTTCAATACTGCTTAAGTTCTTAGTTTTATGTGTGCTCAAACTAAAATAGTTCTTGAATAATTAATGATTTGTAATTGAAGTAATCATCTTATAAAAGTAGTGTTTTTTTAGAGAGTTGCTTAGGTTGAGTTACCTGAGCTTATAGTTGGTCAGAGTTTACTAGTTTTGAAGGGAAACTTGGGAGAGGTGTCAAGGTGTGCTTGCAATAGAGGTGTTGCAAGTAGGACGAACCTAGAGTTAGGTTAATAGTTGAGTATATAATCAAAAGGTTGGTTATAGTGGACTGTTTTTGTGCTTGTGAGGGCAAGACATGGTTTTTCCTATGTTGGATTTCCACATAAAAATCCTGTGTTGTTCTTTCCTACGTTGCCTATTTTTTCCAGCACCTCATAATTTCTCTACCTTTCCAATGCTTAAGAATGACTCTGAGGGACCTGGTCCCTCACTGTGTGGTGCAATCCCAAGGGGTTCGTCAATCTCCTAAGTAGCCTTCTATATTGGGTGGTGTCTTAATTGAACCTTAACTATTGAAATATCTTTATTCATAATCATCAGACATCCTTGGCCAATATGAACACCGGTTCCTCCATAAAGATCAATTGCTTGTCAAACTGAATTGAGTCCTATCTGAGCACATGAGATGTATCAACAATGTATTATTGCAACATAGAAAGATAGAAATCTATATGGACAACATCAAAATATAGGGGTAAGGCTAACTCATATACCACCTCTCCAACTGTACGAACGATCTCAAAGGATCCAGTATATTTGGGGCTTAGCTTGCCTTTCCTCTCAAACTTCATCACATACTTTATGGGCAATACTCGAAGAAATACCCCATCACAAACTCCAAACCTTAAGGCACGAAGTCTATGATCTACATAAGCCTTTTTCCTACTTTGAGCTACCCTTAACCTATCATGGATCACCCTGACTCTATGCTATGATTCCTGAAGCAAGTCAGTACCATGAGGACTAATCTCAGAGGTCTCGAACCACCCAACTGGAGAAAAAAATTTCCTACCATACAAAGCCTTAAAGGGAACCATCTCAATACTTAAATAGTAGTTATTATCATACATGAACTCTTCCAAAGCTAAGTAATGCTACCATTAACTTCCAAAATTCATAACACAGGCTTGGAGCATATCCTTGAGAACCTAAATAGTCTGCTCCAACTGTCCATTGGTTTGAGGATGTAAGGTTGTACTAAGTTCTACCTGAGTACGCAACTCTTCTTGAAAAGCTCTCCAAAAAATAAAAGTGAATATCAAACCAGGTATGAAATGATAGATATATGCACTCCATGCAAATAGACTATCTTAGGAACATAGATACAGTCTAACCTTTAGGCATTGGAAAACATCTGAATAAGAATAAAATATGCTTATTTGGTCAACTGGTCCACAATGACTCAAATACTATTAGAACCATGGGAGATGCAAGGCAATCCACTAACAAAGTTTACGGTAATCAGCTCCTATTTATTCTAGAGAATGGGCATACTATGAATCGAGCCACCAGGTCTCTAATGTTTGACCTTCCCCCGCTGACAGCATAGGCAATGAACTACAAAGTCTGCCATATCTATATTCATAACACTCCATAAATAATGTTGCATCAAATCTCTTTACATCTTAGTTGTACCTGGGTGAATGGAATATCTAGAGCTATGAGCCTCACGCAAAATCAACTGAATCAAGTCTCTAACTCTTGAAACACAAATGTGACCATGAAATCTCAAAGACTCTCAAAATCAACGGTAGAGATCTTGGACTCAACACCTGGTCATGGATGATGCAATGTCTCAAATCCTCAAACTAATGACTTCGGATCTATTTAAATAAAGTAGAACTCACCTTAACACTAGAAAGAATCCTCCTAGGGTCTGAAACATCAAGTCGCAATATCAAGTTGGCTAAGTACTAGATGTCCCATGCCAATGGCCTATGAGAAATAGAGATAGAAGCCAAGCTACCCATACTTATCACCTTCTAGTCAAGGTAAAATAGAGATGTCTTAATCCTTAAGCAATTCCATCCATCTATGCATTTTAGAATTAAGCTCTCTTTGGTTCATAAGATGTTGAATACTAGGATGGTCCATGAAGATCTCACAATGCATGCCATACAGATAATGCCTCCAGATCTTGAGCACAAAACTACTGTCGCCAACTCTATATCATGAGTGACATAGTTGTGCTTATGCACCTTCATCTTCCTCTATGCATAAGCAATAACTCGACCCTGCTACATTAGAACATAACCTAAACCAACATCAAAAGCATCACAATATGTCGTGAATCCCTCACCCTCAAAAGAATGAGCCAAATAAGATGAGCCAATATAGGGGATGAAGTGAGAAATCCTTTGAGTCTTACAAGGCTCACCTCACAATCCTTAGATCACCAAAAAGGAACCTCCTTTTAAGTCAATTTGGTCATCATCACTACAATGGTAGGGAAACCCTGAATGAATCTCCTACAGTACTCGCCAACTAATAAAGCTACCAAACTTAGATGGAGATGTAGGTCTGCACCAATCACGAATAGCCTTAATTTTTATTAGATCCGCCATAATCCCATCCTTAAACTACACATGTCCAGGGAACGTCACCCACTCAAGCCAAAACTAACACTTAGAGAATTTGTCTAAAAGCGTATGATCTCTCAAAGTCTGAAGCATCTTCTCCTTACTCCTCGAATACACAAGGATGTCACCGATGAACACAATCACAAAGAATCCAAGTTACGCTTAAACTCGCAGTTAATCAAGTCCATAAATATTTTTGGAGAACTGGTCTAACCAAAAAACATAACTAGGAACTCATAATGACTATAACTGGTCCTAAAGTCTATCTTTAGATATCCCAGCCTGAATCCTCAACTGATGGTATCCGGACCTTAAGTCAATAATAGAGAACACGGCTGATCCCTAACATTTGCGAAATAGATCATCAATGTGAGGTATAGGATACCGATTCTTCACCATCATGATATTAAGATACTTATAGTCGATACACATATACAAGGAACCATCATTCTTCTTAATAAACAAGACAAGATCACTCTAAGGCGACACATTCGATCTAATAAAACCCTTACCCAAATGATCATAAAGTTAAGAATTCAACTCTATAAGCTTGTTAGGAGCCATAAAGAGACTCCATAGAAATAAGTCGGATGTTTGGCTCAATATTAATAACAAACTCTATATCACACTCAGGAGGAAGATCTGGTAGATCGCTATGAAAAATATCAGGAAACTCATGAACTATAAGAACATAGTCAAGCAATGAACTCTTCACGATAACATCAAAAATATAAGTAAAATAAGACTTGCAAACCCTTACAATAAGTCTCCTATACAAAATATAAGAAATAATCCCCATTGGCTCATAACTAATAGCTTTTTTCCACACGATAATTTAAGATCGTATGATAGAAGGATAACCAGTTCATGCCCAGAATCATATCAAAATCTACCATATCTAACACAATAAGATCAGCTGACATGACCAACCCGGGGGCCTTATCGTAATAGGTGCCCCAAGTCCAACCAAGATTGAAGACCATCCCCCGTTACCCAACCCAACCTTCATCTGCCTGCCCTGAGTTGGCTGAAGTTCAAGCATATTACAAGATAGTGTAACAAGCTCACATGAATACTCTTGGATAGGATTACCATAATCGAGTCCAACCATACCAGACCAACCACCCAATCGTACCAAACTATACCAAAGGCCATAAACCAATCCTTAACCAAATAAGTTTCAGAACATAATATAATTAATCCCAAAATAAAATACAATGGAACAGTGAGAAATTATGTCCAATTATGCCATCCCACTAGCCTATTCTAATGCTAAGACCGACACCAATACTGATCCGGCCATTCAAAGCCATAGCAGTACCATGGCCAAAACCAATATCCAAAATAAAATCAAACTGCCTAAAAATATCCATAACATGAAATGGAACCTTCTAAAAAGATGGAAGCTCATAAATTTAGTCCAAATATTGATCCCCTAGTCAATCAGTATATAAGAGGAATAGAATAACCAGTTCCTGTATAGCGTGGGTATACAACTGCCAATAGACGGGTTAGTGAGTAAA
The DNA here is from genome assembly GCF_002878395.1 of Capsicum annuum. Classification (NCBI taxonomy): domain Eukaryota; kingdom Viridiplantae; phylum Streptophyta; class Magnoliopsida; order Solanales; family Solanaceae; genus Capsicum; species Capsicum annuum. The sequence goes on from NC_061121.1 coordinate 70,555,763, forward strand.
CTCCTGCATGATCTCAAGATAAGGATAAAATAATGCCATTTATAAAGCCAAGTAAAACCATCCATATGCACACAACTATACATACATATATAACTATGACGAGAAAGGGTTTAGAATGCCATTAAAATCCTTACCTGGGCTATGAAGCCATGCCGACCTAAACCACCCACGGGCTATATAGGTTCAGCTCCCCTTACTAAAAGGGCCTTAATGTCTAAAGCCACATGACCAGGGAGGAAAAACCTGGGATGACTAGTACATCCCTCAAAATATAGTGTCACATCATGCACACGGTCACTAAGACCAACCTCACATCGGCAAATATGAGTTTTCAATTTTGGTTCCCTCGGGACTTCCACCTTCCATGGCTTTGCTACACATCCCGCCATTATTACCAAATTAAAACCATTACCAAGCAACCAATCAATCCATTTACCATTTATTAACCAAGTCCATTTAGTGGTGGTATCGTCATACCGACCATACTTGCAAGTATTATCAATAACCAACCACATATAGGTTTAAGGGGACTTTTAAGTGCCCTTCCATTAACCATATTAAACTACTTGGGGAATTTAATATACCCCAAAAACATAACCATTTAGCCATTTACCTTTCCAAGATATTTAAACAATGTATAATTCCTTTACCAAGTTTTAAACCAAGCAAGAGTTCCATTAAAAGTACTCAATGCAATGAAAACATTATTATTGGCATTTTGTCAAAAACATTGGGGAAATAATATAACCAACACCAATTCCAATTTCCATTAAACCATTACCATGAAATTTAATCATCAAAAACAACTATTAATGCACATAAATCATAATTAAAACCATGGAAAACCATAACCAATCATTTAATATCAAAAGCCCCAATTCAGATTCAAAAACCAAAATCATACAATCAATAAAGTCATAAAAACATTCATATAATCCATGATCCTAGTTAGAATTAACAATGAGGGAAGAGAACGTGCCTTAAACAAAGATAATAATTGAAACAAATCACTAAGACAAGCCCCAAATTAATCCTCTAGTGGACACCCTAGCTTTTTATGCCCAAAAGCTTTTGAGGGAATTATAGAGTGTTTAGAAAAGTTTCTAACTATTAATGTATGGAATAATAGGGTAAATAATCTCCCAAGTAGGTTAGAAGTCATGGGACCTTACGAGGATAAGGGGGAAATATCCATAATACCCCTACTTAAGTTGCACAAAATCACATCCTATGGGTACAACTGACCCTCGTGAGTCATACCCTTTAATACGATTGGTACCCTTCACTCGTATCCTAGCCTCAACTATTTGGATCCAATAATGTCCAGCATATAACTTATCCAACCAAGTCATAACTGAAGTATATGATCCCTACCCTTCATCCGAACCCTTAGCAGATTAAACCCAAGGAAGATTTAGATAATGTCCTCCATACGAATCCCGGGTATGACTCGACCCTAGATTACGGCTCATGGTGATCCACTTGTACTCAAATCCAACTTAAGTAACCAAGTATAAGATTAAGTTAAGGAACCAAATGATCCGTACCCACCAATACGACTCGTACCTCTAAGTTATATCCATTCCAGTAACTAAAATCCATCCCACCAACCAACACTGGTCTGTATATGACTGGACCATACCATTCGTATCCCAACATTCAGCTCATACCCATCGATCATATTGAATTTAGAGACCAAATTTCCAAGAAATTTTCTAAGGGTCAAAACCCAAGGTGTTATATCATCTTGAGTATCAAACTCTCAAATAGTCATAATATGTGATCTATAAACCCGGTCCACTACTAAAGAATCACCTATAGGAGTAGATACATATAATGGCACAGATAAAGAATCCCAAGACACCTCTAACTATGGGGAATAATTAGAAGACACATAATAATAAGTGGACCTTAGATCAAATAAAGAAAAAGTCATACCTAAATCAAACCCGTGATGACAACATCCAAAGACTCAACCTTAGGTCTAGTGGGTATGACAAATGACCACACCTACCACTTGGCAGGGCTCTATTGACCTTTTATCCTAACTACCTAAGGACCTCCATAAGAACCTTTCACACTACCCCAAAAACATACATACCACCTCTAGCTGGGGGAAGAAATGCTAAGTTGGTGGAATACAATGAGCTGAAAGAACCATCGCTTCATGATTGGGGCACTCTTCCAAGAAATGGCCAAAAGCGCCAAAACCTTAACTTGCCCTAGGTGTTTCACTAAAACCAAATAACCTGATTGAACTAAAATAACCACCATAGCTAGAATAACTAAAAGACAATACCCTTGGAGGTTGACCATGACTCTAACTAGGATGATTACTGTAACTAGCTGGTCCTGCACCAGTGATCTAAAGTGTGGGATGAATGGGTCTACGAGACTGGTCATAATACTGATACAACTAATGTGGGGGGTACTAACCTTGACAACCACTTCCTATGAACCATGAGCCATGACGGCTCCCACTGAAACTACCCTAATATAGTGGCCTATTATCGCTCCCTCTTGGGCCTCATAATGTATCTTCTCCATAACCTGAGCATGATTAGAAACCTCAAAAAAAGACCTACCCACAGCAACCAAACACAGTGTAGACATGCGAAAAGGGAGTCTCAATCCCTGGAAAAAACATTGAACCCTCTCATACTCAGTAGTCAAATAGAAGTAGCATGCTTATTCAACTCATGAAATCAAGCCTCATACTCTACAAAGATCATGGAGCCTTGCTCCAAATTGAGAATTGATCCCTTAAGTAATCCCTAAAATTGTGAAGTATATACTTCTCTAAGAAGATCTCAGAGAACTAAGTACATATCAATGAGGGAGATCTGGCTGGCCTAGAATCAAGATGACCTCTCCACCTGTGTGGAGATGCCAATTCCAATTGACAAGTAGTGTAATCCACACTATGAGTCTCAACTAGGCCTAAATTAAAGAGCTTATCCTCACAAGCAATCAAGAACTCATAAGCATCCTTATCTGGTGCACTAAAATACCTAGGCAGCGCAAATCTCAAGAATCTACTCAGAATCTTCTACTCCTCAACAAACATAGAAGGCCAAGAAACCACTGGATAACTACCAATTGAGCAACCATCAGTGTAGTAGAGACCTTAACTCTAGGAACTGTAGCTATAAGTTGTATCTCTGCCTCAATACCACTCTGATCCATAAACCATGTACTATCATATGGTGTACCACCAAAAAAACCAAAGAGTTAAACCAATACATCCCTAAGAACTGAAGAAAAAATAAACCCCAATAGATCCTGGGTTGATCCTTGGCCAACTATTGGTTAGGGAAAAAGAATCTCTAGATCTGGAGCTGGAACAGGGTCTGCTAAAGGTCTCTTGTCCTTGTCCATTAGTGGGGATGCATCTCTAGGTTGTCCTCGACCTCCAGGTCATCCTCAAACTATGATCAGATCCCTAGTTATGGACTTAGGGTCCTCATCTCTTATAGTAGTAGCACGTGTCCTAGCCATCTATGAAAAAGTAAAATCAAAGGAATCTTTAGAAACCAACTTAGACTATTAGCATAAAATGAGTGAAAGAAGTGAAGAACTCCTGAGAATGTCCTATAGTTTCCAAAGATAAGATATAAACATCCCCATTTTGATCAGCAGGATCTACTTCATACTTGATCTTGTAAAACAATACTAGTGAACATAACACTCTGATACTAATTTATCATGACTTTTTTTAGTCATAATGGTACCGACTTTATTCCCCTAGCAGCTATGCCAAAGCGAATCTTAGAGCTAGACGGAATGGGCTAATTTGGTGGAAAATCGGTCCAAAGTTGGAAATTTACAATTAAAGACTTACAATAATATTTAAAGTAATAACAATAGTCTAAAAGATAGATAAAGTAAAAATAACATCCCACGACTTAGTAGTGTCTGTGCAAGAGCCACTACTAAAAGGAATATAAGAACTATACTAGTCAATATACAGTAGTCTCAAATAATGAAAGACTAAATAAAAGTAGATGATAAAGAAATGGGAAACTCCAGCTCAAAGAGCTCACCCTACCTACAAAACTCTAAATAGCATGATCGTAACATCAACAACGGCCACTAGTACTCGGATTTATACTAAGAAGGTACAGAAGTATAGTATGAATACTATTTCTATGTGTACCAGTAGGAATCATCGATCGATTAAGATATAACATAATATGAGTATGATAAAGATGAAAAATTATTAAGCTAAGTCAAGGTAAAAGGGCAAACCTCGAATAATGCTCCAACACTGTAAATAAATAACCAAAGTAGATATAATATGAAAGAGAGCATAATTAATACTACAAAACTATCTCCCATAAGACAATAAGTGTAGCAAATTAAATAACCCAATACGGACCTAAATAAGCCCAGAAAGTGCAATCAAGAAAGTAAATGACTAGAATATTATTAATCTACCATATCTTAAGCCGTAACTATCCATACCGTAACATACCATAATAAACTCTAAATGATGAACTCAAATCGAAACTCAATATCATCATTATTTATCGGACTTGAACAAAAAATCAATATCATCATTATTTATCGTACTTGAACCAAACCTCATATCATAAATTGTCAAACCTGAACAAAGACTCAATATCAATAAACCACCAAACTTGGTCCAGAATTAGTACTAACTACCAAGTACCAATATAGCATAAACATTAAGAATCTAATCTCTTCAACTCTAAAATTTGCAATTTAAAGATATAATATGCCCAATAATTCTACAAGGAGCTAAGAAGAGTCTTGGCTTAAGGTGGGCTGGAGGGCCCACATCTAATCCTAAAAATTTATTCTAAGTCAAATTCTATCTTAGACTAGGCTAAGGTATCTAAATTTTATACTAGATATTCAATAAGCAACAATTAGCTCTAATATAGCATTTCTACCTAAAACATGGATAACTAAGTCAGTTATGCTTAATTTATAGATCCATAATAGGATAAACAATTCATATAATACTAATTATACATTCGAGATCTAATTTCTATCCCATAGCTAGCATAATATCATAAAATATACCAAAAATTATCCGAATATATTAGGAAGATACACCAAGCCTATGTAACAACCCGAGAATACCCACTGACCGTTACATGGTGCTTAAGATCCCAAGGGAACACAAGCTAACCCATGAGTTGGTACCTCCTATGAGTACTGAATAATGACACTAAAATAATTGTGGAATAATAGGCTGAAATGCCATAAGGTTCAAACATCTGAAATACTGAAAAGTAATAATGACATTTTAATCTAAAATACTATATGAATCTAATCTGAAAGCCTCTAACTAAAACTATCTAAAAGTGGAGTTGATGGGACAATCCTCCATCTAACTCCCAACAACAACAACAACAACAACATACTTAGTGTATTCCCAACTAGTGGGATCTAGGGAGGGTAGAGTGTACGCAGACCATACTACTACCTCCGGAGAAGTAGAGAGGTTATTTTCGATAGACCCCCGGCTTAGGACCAATACCTATATACCAACCCAAATATAAGTGTATATAACTAGTATGGTACACATGACAAACTAACAGAATACCAAACACAAAAGATAAGTACATATATAAACTAGTAAGATAAGAAAATAAACTAACACCACTAGTGTAACGCCCCGAGAACCTATCCCAAGACATCACATGGTGCTCAAGGCCACATGTGGCCTTAAGCTAACCCTCTAAGCCTGCCATCACCTTCAGAACTCTCTACGACATGAATCATCATAAAGTAGGAAAGAATAATTATGGCATGAATATACTAAGATACGAAGTAATACGGTTCTGTACAAACAAAATACTGAAATCTCTGTACATGTTGACACACTAGTCTGACAAAGACTTTACTTCATAGGACTGAGGAGCCATTGGGATAGATCTCCAGCTGACTCGTACTTAACTGAAAGTAAACAACCATCTATTAACAAGAAAAAATTAGAGACACAGGTCCTCGAACCATGAGGACTCACCAACCGTAGAAATATAGATGCAGGTACTCAAAGATCACTGTCGCCGCTGAGACTGAGCACCTGAACCTATAGCATGAGGAAATATAAAATACAAAAGAGTCTGGGAGTCAGTACTTGGGATGTACTGAGTATGTGGGGGTGGATACAACATTTTAAATAATATCATAAATGTATAAGAAAATTATGTATGCTGACAATAATAAATCTCTTTGCTTGAATTATCTAAAACATCATTTTCGTAATTGATCAGTAATAACATATGCTTCATAAATCTCATAAATTATTTAACTCAACTCAAACACTTTGAATCACGACTTAGAGTGCCTCGGTATCTCGTGGAACTTAGATCATTATGGATGTGGGATTTTCTTATAACTAACATAACTACACCATATGAGCTGCATGAAGCCTAACGTTTTGCCCTCCTAAGGAGAGAACCCCATATTGGCGGGGATGTTGTAACCTTGCTAGGGAGTACAACTTTAATCTCATTATCAAAATCCCATACTCGGCCTCTGGCCCACAATTATCAACATCAATCATACGGTGACACGTAGTTTTGGGGAAATAGCATATTTCCTGCTCGGTGCTAAATACTTCTCCCAAACTCAGCTCAAAACGCATTAGGAAATCTACCTTAATCAATATCAACTCATGGGTTTATTTTAAAGACCAAAACATAAATATATATCTCATCTGTAAATCATAAACATCTTATGGATTCCTAACCCGACTCAACTCAACAAAATCTTTCTCACCATCAAGTATATTTGCTTTTTGAATCATTTCCAAATATCAAAAGCCTCAAGGAAAAATCATAGGACTCATTCTTGACATTTAATGTCAACTATCGATATATATTCAATTGTCAAATTTCTCATGGGAAGGCATAACTCATGACACTTGTCTTAAATCGCTTAGAAATCATCAATACAGAATGACAATATACAACTCATGGAATAAATTCTCCATTTAAGAAACATGATGGTGAAATAATCATAAATATCAAACTTATTCAACTCAAATCTCAAAAATCATAAATAAAGAAATTTGATTGTAAACCCACTTGCAAAATCATGTAAATCAATAATAGAAAGTAAATCTTTAGGCACAAGAACGAAAGGAGTGTTCTTGTTCAAACCCCACATAACTTGGATTATAATTTTGGAGATGTAGAAACTTGTTTGGAACTTCTTTCTCACACTTTTAGACCAAGATTCTTGATGCCCTTGATTTGGGGAACTTAATTCTCGAACAACTTGGAGAAATTTATGGAAGATCCTTGAATTTCTTGGAAGAAGATTGAATTTTTGGGTTTTGGAAGAAACCCTAATTTCTAGATATTTCTTGGAAGAGGAATGCAGGAAAAATAAATGGCTATTCTCTACTAGGATATATATATATATATATATATATAAGACCATATAGGGAGAAAATGACAAAAATGCCCTTTTGAAAAAGCTGAAATTCGCTGATCAGGGCCTGTGACGGTCGATCTAACGGTCTGTCAAGTCTCCTGATGGTCCACCAGATCGTCCGTCATTCGAGTGCCAAAACTGAAACATTCTTCCTTGACGTGACGGTCAAAGTGACGGTTCGTTAGGAAACTGATGGACCACCAAGTAGTCCATCACTCGAGGGCTAGAAATGAGACATTCTATCTTGACCTGACGGACCCCTTAACGGTCCATCAACTTATTGATGGTCCACCAACTTGGTCATCGCATAATAGCCTAAAAAAAGTCACTGCCTTGGCTTTACGGGGCACTTGACGGTCCACTAGGGACCTGACGGTCCGCCAGGTCGACCGAAAACCTGGGCAATCCAATATCGTTTAGTAAAATGGCCATAACTCCCTCATCTGATGTCGGATTTCATTGAAATTGGTATCGATAAAAAGCTTATTCAATTCTATATATGACAAAAAGTAGAAATTATAGAAATACAGCATGGTTTAAACATCAATGACTTTAGAAGTCATACATAGCCACTCAAAAGATGGATTTAGGCTTAAGAGTAATTGGGGTATTACAATATCTCCCCCTTGGACACATTCGTCCTTGAATGTTGCCAAATAGGCCAAGAACAAGAGAAAATGAGGACGCCTAGCTGGAAAGACTCACATTAAAGGGCTCACTATACTCTAAACTTTTATGTACTTCACCAAATGCACGAATCATAGAGGGAATAACCATATAGCTAAATACATTAAATTAGGAGAAAACTGAATTAATGGAATAGTACCTTCAGCTTGATTCGAACTCGTGGAGAAAAGATAAGGGTAATTGGCTCGCATATCTGCTTTTGCTTCCCAAGTGGAACCCTCTACTGAATGAGTTCACTACAGAACTTTAATCAAGGGAACTTCCTTGTTCCTTAGTCTACTGACTTGATAATCTAGGATTTCAACTGGGATTTCATCATATGAAAGGCTATCCTGAACATCACAACCTTCCGATGGATCAATAACATCAAAGTCTCCAAGTTCTTCTTAAGCATAGAAACATGAAACACAGGATGGATAGCTGACAATTCTGCAAGCAACTCAACCTCATAAGCTTCTTTCCCAACACGATTCAAAACTCTATAACGGCCAACATATCTGGGACTCAGCTTCCCTTTATTTCCAAATCTTTTCACCCCTTTCATGGGTGAAATTTTCAAATACACCAAATTATCGACTTCAAACTCAAGAGCTCTTCTTCTCACATCTGCATAGGACTTCTGATGACTCTGGGCTATCTTTAACCTCTACCGAATTAACTTAAATTTCTCCATAGCCACAAATACAGCATTAGGTCCAATCATAGCAGCTTCACCCACTTTGAACAAACCTATGGGCGATCTATATCTTCTCTCATACAAAGCTTCAAATAGAGCCATTCTAATGCTGGCATGAAAACTATTGTTGTAAGCAAATTTAATCAACGACAAATGTTCATCCTAACTTCCTTTGAAATCAAGAACATAAGCCCTCAACATATCCTCCAAAGTTGGATAGTTCTCTCAGCCTGACTATCTGTCTACGAATGAAAAGTGAAGCTAAGATAAACTTGGGTGCCAAGACTCTTCTGAAAGTCTCTCCAAAACTGAAAAGTAAAAAACTGAATACCTCCATCTGAGATGATGACAACGAAACTCCGTGCAACCTGACTAACTCTCGAATATACAGCTTAGCATAGTCCTCCGCGGTGAAAGATGTATGTACTAGCAGAAAATATGCTGACTTAGTCAACCTTTCTACAATGACCCAAATAGAATCATGATGGCGATGAGAGAGAGGTAAACCGGTCACGAAATCCATGTTCACCACTTCCCACTTCCAAGTAGGAATGTTAAATTCTTACATCACACCACCAGATCTCTGGTGCTCTATCTTTACCTACTGGCAAGTTGTACACTTTTCTACAAACTTCGCTATATCCTTTTTCATACCTTCCACCAATAAATTTCCCACATATTGTGGTACATCTTGGTAGCACTGAGAAGAATAGAATATCATGCGCCATGCGCCTCAACCATAATTCTCTGCCTCAGATCATCAATATTAGGCACACACAATCTATTTTGAAATCTCAATACACCATCTCCCCCTTGGGAGAAAACCTCCATAGTTTGGTCTTTAACCGATTCTTTCAGTTCGACCAAACGAGAATTTGTATCCTGCTTCTCCTTTACTTCAGAAACTAGGGAAGATTCAGAACTACTTTGGACACAAACATTACCCTACGCTGAGTCAAGCAATCTAACACCTAACCTAGACAAATGATGCACTTCAGGGGCTAAGTCCCTCTTATCTTCCTCAACATGTGCTACACTACCCATGCACGATCTACTAAGGGAATCTACCACTATATTGGCCTGGCCCGGTGGTATAACATACTTATATCATAGTTCTTTAGTAATTCTAACCATCACCTCTATCGAAGATTCAACTCTCTCTGAGTGAACACATACTATAAACTCTTACGATCCATAAAGATATCAACATGAACACCGTACAAATAGTGTCTCTAGATTTTCAAAGCAAAAACCACTATAGCTAACTCGAGGTCATGGGTCGGATAATTCTTCTCATGAGGTTTCAACTGTCAGGAGGCATAGGCTATAACCTTACCCTTCTGCATCAACACATAACCCAAACCAATTCTGGAAGCATCACAATATACCAAAAAATTATCTACGCCATTAGGCAGGGCCTGCACAGGGGCTGAAGTGAGTCGAGTCTTCAACTCCTGAAAACTCTTGTCGCAAGAATCTGACCACTGGAATTTAACCTTCTTTTGGGTCAACTGGGTCAAAGGAACAGCAATGGAAGAGAAACCTTCAACAAAATAATGGTAGTAGCCAGCTATACCCAAGAAACTCCTAATATCAAACGGGGAAATAGGTCTAGGCCAATTCTTCACAGCTTCTACCTTTTGAGGATCAACTCAAATACCATCAGAAAAAATAATATGACCCAGAAAGAAAACTGACCAAATCCATAATTCACACTTCCTAAATTTGGCAAACAACTTTTGATCCCTAAGGGTCTGTAAGACAATTCGAAAATGATTTACATGGTCGTGTTCACTCTGAAAATATGCAAGTATATCATTTATAAACACAATAATGAACATATCTAGGTACCATCTAAACACCTGATTCATGAGGTCCACAAAAGCTGTCGGGGCATTCGTTAGCTCAAAGGATATGATCAAGAATTCAAAATAACCATAATAAATTCGGAAAGCCATCTTTGGAATATCACACTCTCTGATTTTAAGTTGGTGATAACCGTATCTCAAATCTATTTCTGAGAAGTAGTTAGCACTTTGCAACTGATCAAATAGGTTATCAGTTCTAGGAAGAGGTTACTTGTTCTGGACTGTGACCTTGTTAAGTTGACGATAATCAATGCACATGCATAATGAACCATCTTTCTTTCGAACGAATTGAATGGGTGCACCCCAGGTAGACACACTGGGCCTTATAAAACCCTTATCAAGAAGATCTTTGAGTTGCTCTTTCAAATCCTTAAGTTCTACAGGGGCCATACGATACAGATGAATAGAAATAGGCTAAGTTTAAGGGACAAGATCAATTTCGAATTCTATCTCTTTATTGGAAGGTACCCCTGGGAGATCTTCCGAGAAAACATCAGGAAACTCATTGACAACACTAAGAGATTGAATAGTTGCAGTCTCAAACTTAGTGTCCTTAACTTAGACTAAATGGTAGATACAACCCTTGGATATCTCTTTCTTAGCTTTAAAATAGGATATGAAATTACTTTTAGGAGAACAGAATTTCTGAACCACTCAAAGACTGGCTCATTAGGAAACTGAAACTTGACTACACGGGTACGATAGTCTAGAGATGTATAAAAAGAGTGAAGCTAATCCATACCTAGAATAATGTCAAAATCAACCATGTCTAGCTCAATCAAATCTACAAACATGACTCTATTAAGAATAGTGATAGGACACTTCTTATATACTTTCTTAGCGACAACAGATTCACCCACTGGTGTAGAGACTAGAAAAGGCTTAGAAATCTTTTCAGCACTTATTTCAAAATTCATAGCCACTAATGGAGTCATACAAGAAAGACTTGACCCAGGGTCCATCAACACATACACATCAAAATGAAATACACAGAGCGTACCAGTAACAACATCTGGTGAATCCTCCTACTCCTAGTGGGGTGGTATAACATACAAGCAATTCTGGCGCTGACCACCTACAGTACTAGACGAGGCATCCTGAGGAGGAGTAGGACTAACTACAGGGGCTGGAGCACTAACATTCTAACTTTGAGGACGAACATCGCGACTCCCCTGACTAGCATAAGGGAAATCCCTGAACTTGTGGCCCAACTTACCGCAACCAAAACAACCCTTCTGACCGGCTAAGCACTGACCGAGATGGTCTCTACCATACTTCAAACATGGGGGACGATGAGGTTTGTTACTTACACTGTCCTGGGACCTAGACATAGTAGGCCTATTACCTTGCTCCAACCTAATTTTAAATGTAGAAGTACTGGCTGATGAAGGCGCTGGCATAATTTAGCAGCTCTAGAACTGAGGGTGGATCCCTTCAGAAAATCTAGTCTAAATATACCCCTATTTCTCTAATCTCATTCTCTTATTCCCTCTCACTCTTTCTCTCTCCTTTACTTTGTCTGCTTTAATTTGCTGAGCATGAATCATTATTCTTCAAAGATCCATGTCCCTATTAAGAATAGTGGATCTACACTCTTTCACAATATAACCAGATACACCGGCCAAGAACTTACTCATACTAGTTCTAGAATCAGCCATCATATCGGGAGCATACTTAGCTAACTGGTTAAACTTAAGAAAATACTCCTTAACTGTTATAGGGCCCTGTCTCAAGTTCATAAATTCATGTAATTTTTCTTCCCTCAGCTTCGAGGGGAAAGAATCTATCTAAGAAGGCATCTTGGAATAATTGCCAAGTCACAGGAGTATTATTCTCCCCTCTACTCTTCCTCCATATTTCCACCCAATCATAAGCAATATCTTTCATTCAATAGGCATCCAATTCAACACTCTCCTCCTCAATCATGTGCATAATCTGAGTGACCTTTCTCACTTCTTCTAAATATATTTATGGGTCCTCACCTACTTTCGAACTAAAAAACTCAGGTGGATTCATTTGCATAAAGTCACGAACCTAAGCTGTAGCAGAATTATTCCCTTGCAGGGGTGGAACAGTAACCTGGGTATTAGCTTAGGCATTGGCGGTGACCGCCTGGGCTAGTGCTTGGAAAGCTGCCCAGAATTCGGCATGGGACACCATCTTACCTAAAGGATCAATAGGTTAAGGTCATTCATTGATTCTGCGAGCTCTACGAGGAGGCATTTTTTGTTATAATAGAGCACGAATTAACAATAGAGAGAAACAGTCATAGGCACGATAGACTCTTGAAAGAAAGAAACAACTTTTCCTAATACATCTCGTAGCCTCTTGCTCATAGATGTGGCGCGCTATACACCGATGATCAAGACTCTACATAACGCGGCTTGTTAGACTCCCTAGGACTCCTTGAACCTTAGGCGCTCTGATACCAAGCTTGTAATGCCTCGAGAACCTATCCCGAGATATCACATGGTGCTCAAGGCCACACATGGCCTCGAGCTAACTCTCTAATCCTATCATCACCTTCAGAACTCTCTACGACATGAATCGTCATAAAGTAGGGAAGAATAATCATGATATGAACATACTGAGATATGAAGTAATACAGTTTTGTACAAAAAAATACTGAAATCTCTATACATATTGGCACACTGGTCTGAGAAAGCCTCTACTTCATAAGACTGAGGAGCCATTGGGACAGATCCCCAACTGACTCGTATTGAACTAAAAGTAAACAACCATCTATTAACAAGACAAAATCGGAGACACAAGTTCTCGAACAATAAGGACTTACCAACCATAGAAATGTAGATGAAAGTACTCAAAGATCACTGTCGCTACTGAGACTAAGCACCTGAACCTATATCATGAGGAAATATAAAATACAAAAGAGTATGGGAGTTAATACTTGGGAATGGACTGAGTATATGGGGGTGGATGCAACATTTTAAATATTATCATAAATGTATAAGAAAATCATGCATGCTGACAATAATAACTCTCTTCGCTTGAATTATCTAAAATATCATTTTTGTAAGTTATCAGTAATAACATATGCTTCATAAATCTCATAAATCATTTTACTCAACTCAAAATCTTTGAATCCTGACTTAGAGTGACTCAGTATCTCATGGTACTTAAATCATTATGGACGTGAGAGTTTCTTATAACCGACATAACTACACCATGTGAGCCGCATGAAGTCCAATGTTTTGCCCTCTTAAGGAGAGAACCCCACATTGGCGGGGGTATTGTACTCTTGCTAGGGAGTACAACCTCAATCTCATTATCACAATAACAAACTTGGCCTCTAGCCCACAATTATCAAAATCAATCCTACGGTGGCAGGTAGTTTCGAGGAAATAGCATATTTCCTGCTCAGTGCTAAATGCTCCTCGCAGACTCAGCTCAAAATGCTTTAGGAAATCCACCTTAATCAATAACAACTCATGGGTCTTTTATAAAGACCAAAACATAAATATATATCTCATCTATAAATCATAAACATCTTGTGGATTCCTAACCCGACTCTACTCAACACAATCTTTTTCAACATCAAGTACATTTGCTTTTCGAATCATTTTAAAATATCAAAAGCCTCATGGAAACATCATATAACTCATTCTTCACTTTCAATCTCAAATATCGATATATATTCAATAGTCAAATTTCTCATGGAAAGGCATAACTCATGACACTTGTCTTAAATCTCTTTGAAATCATCAACATATAATTGCAATATACAACTTATGGAATAAATTCTCCATTTAAGAAACATAATGGTGAAATAATCATAAATATCAAACTTATTCAACTCAAATCTCAT
>NC_061121.1:70573235-70579966 GCF_002878395.1 Capsicum annuum
ATGGTGAAATAATCATAAATATCAAACTTATTCAACTCAAATCTCATAAATCATAAATAAAGAAATGTTGGTGTAAACCCACATGCAAAATCATGTAAATCAATAATATAAAGTAAATATTTACGCATAAGAACGAAAGGAGTGTTCTTGTTCAAACCCCACATACCTTGGATTATAATTTTGGAGATATAGAAACTTGTTTAGAACTTCTTTATCATACTTTTAGACCAAGATTCTTGATGCCCTTGCTTGGGGAACTTAATTCTCGAACAACTTGGAGAAATCTATGGAAGATCCTTGAATTTCTTGGAAGAAGTTTGAATTTTTGGGTTTTGGAAGAAACCCTAATTTCTAGATATTTCTTGGTAAAGGAAAGGAGGAAAAATAAATGGCTATTCTCTACTAGGATATATATATATATATATAAGACCATATGGGGAGGAAATAACGAAAACGCCCTTTTGAAAAAGCTAAAATTCGTTGATCGGGGCCTATGACAGTCGATCTAATAGTCCATCAAGTCTCCTAATGGTCCACCAGATGGTCTGTCACTCAAGTGCCAAAAGTGGAATGTTCTATCTCAACGTGACGGACAAAGAGATGGTCCATTAGGAAACTGATAGACCATGAAGTCATCCGTTACTCGAGGGCCAGAAATGAGATATTCTGTCTTGACCTGACGGACACCTTGAAGATCCGTCAACTTTTTTATGGTCCACCAACTTGGCCGTTGCATGATAGCCTAAAAAGGATTCACTTCCTTGGCTTGACGGGGCACTTGATGGTCCACCAGTGACCTGACGGTCCGCCAGGTCGATCGTCAAACCTAGGCGATTTGATACCGTTTAGTAAAATGACCATAACTCCTTCGTCCGATGTTGGATTTCAATGAAAGTCGTATCGATGGAAAGCTTATTCAATGATCTACATGACATGAAGTATAAATTAGTGAAATAAAATATGGTTTAAACATCAATAACTTTGGAAGTCATATATATCCACTCAAAAATGGATTTAGGCATAGGAAATGATCGGGGTATTATAGCTATCCACAAATAAAAAACTCCATCCCCTGAGAAGCGCACCCCTACTATTACCGATGATCTTCTACCCCTAACCCTCTACCCTAATCTGCTTCCTCTACACCTTCTATCAAGGGTCATGTTCTCTGTTAGCTTTAACTACTCCATATCATGCTTAATCACCTCCCTCTTATATTTCTTTGGTCTACCTCTACCCCACCAAAAACTATCCATAGCTAGTATCTCATATCTCTACACTGGAGCATCTAAGACCCTCCTTATCATATGCCTGACCTAAAGTAACCTTGCTTCTCGTATCTTTTCCTCCATCAAGGCAACTCCCACCTCCTCACGAATCATCTCATACCTTACCCTATTTTTTTTTGGTATGCCCACACATCCATCGCAACATTCTCATCTCTACCAGATTCAACTTTTTGATGTGGGAGTTCTTAACTAACCAACTCTGCGGTTCATACACCATAGCCTACCAGACTACCACTCTATAGAACTTATCTTTAAGCTTCAGAGGCACCTTATTATCACATAGAACAACTGAAGTGAGCCTCCATTTCTACTATCCTGCCCCAATATGATGCGTGACGTCCTTATCAATCTCACCATTTCCCTAAATCATAGACCCCAGATACTTAAAACTCTTCCTCTTTTGAATGGCCTGAGAATCAAGCTTCACAACCACTCCATCCTCCTACGACTCATCACTAAACTTACACTCCAAGTACTCCATCTTATTTCTACTTCTTTAGACTCAAGCGTCTTCCTCTATATTTCAAACTTATCATTAACTCCACCCCGATTCTCATCAATCAGAACCACATCATCTACAGATAACATACACCAAGGAACCTCTCCTTGAATATTTCGTGTCAAAACATCCATCACCAAGGCAAATAAAAATAGTCTAAGAGTCGATCCCTGATGCAACCCTATCATGATTGGAAAGTGATTTGAATCTCCACCTACCATTTTTACCCAAGCCTTTGCCCCATCATACATATCCTAAATTTCCCTAGTGTACGCCACGGGCACCCCTCTAGCCTCCAAGCACCTCCACAGAATCTCCCTAGGAACTCTATCATATGTCTTGTCAAGATCAATAAACACCATGTCCAAGTCGTTCTTCCTCTCTCAAAACTGCTCCACTAATCTCCTTACAAGATGAATGGCCTCAATGGTCGAGTGACCTAGCATGAAACCGAACAGATTCTCAAAAATCATCACAATTCTTCTTATCCTCACCTCTACCACCCTTTCCCAAACCTTCATAGTATGACTTAATAACTTAATACCTCTATAGTTATTGCAACTCTAAATGTCTCCCTTGTTCTTATATACTAGTATTATCGTACTCTATCTCCATGATCCTAAAACTATTGTTAAACAACTTTATCAATCACTCTAAACCTGCCCCGCTAGTGTTTTTCCAAAAATCCCCTAGAATCTCATCTGGCCCCATCGCCCTACCCTACCCCACCTGTAAATAGCTCCCTTAACCTCCACAACCTTGATATATCTACAATACCTATAATATCGACACTCGTCAGTATTCTCCAAGTCCCCTAACATAAAACCATTATCCCCTTGTTCAAAAGTTTATGGAAGTTGAACTGTTACCTCTCCCTAATGAGAGCATCCTCTACCGACACCGTACTATCCTCTCCTTTGACGTAATTCACCTGGTCAAGGTCACGAGCCCTCTGCTCCCTGGCCTTAGCCAGCCTATACAACTTTTTATCTCTACCTTTCTCTTCTAAAGTTGTATATAGGTGCTCAAAAGCTATAGTCTTAGATGTTGTAACTGCTAACTTAGCCTCTCTCTTAGATACCTTATACTTCTCATTATTCATCTATGTTTTCTCCCCATCCTTGCTCGCAACCAACTTAGCCATCCCCCAACTAACTCCATGTACTAAAATACTGCTAAGCTAAAGTACTGAAATAAAAGCATATCCTTGATAGATGAGCACTCACTGCTAAATCTGCTACTGTTGGGTAAATCTGGTTAAGCGCAGTCAGAAATCTAAGCATTTGAAACTATGATATAAAACACCATAGCATAGGAAAGTATGCGTCAGTACATGGGAAAATACTGGTATGCTAAATGAGGTAAGGTTGAATGCAAGGGTTCATATACATGAACAATAACTGATTAAATAATATGCATGAGCTGTATTAGCATACATGGAGGATCGGTAACTACTGAACATACTTCGCACAATGTAACTGAGTATACTAGAACTAAGTCTAATAACTGATAACTAAATATAATGATAAATATAAATCACTTATAATCTGAATTACTGATAACTGAGTGACTGTATATGACAGTCCTGATTCTGTAAAACTGAATTGAGTTCTATTTTGAAGACTTAGACTAAAATTAAAACTGTGGGAGGTAATCATCTAAGCGACATACCCTAATCTAAACTAATAAGGATCCAATTTTTAACCCCAATTAGAAGGGTGTCAGTTCCATGTCACAGGTAAAGACAAGCTAAAAAGTCACCCTTTACTTGCAGGTTCCCTAAACGAGAATGGTGGTACCCTCAACTGGCAGGTAGAGCACCTCATCAACACTCAACTAGCAGGTTTAATGTCTCAACCTATGCTGGCTACGTAGTTCTAGAATGCAAAAATTTATTCTAAGTATCACACCCTCTGCAGGTAGGTGAGCCCCCATCTTTGGGCTCACTCAGTGCAGAATACTACTACTAACTAAAAGACACTAAACTGAATATACAGACTGGACTTGACTGATACAGAGATTATTGAGTTTTCCTAAGTTCTGTAACTGAATGAGTTCATCTAAATTCTTTAAGGGACTGAGAGTACTACTGATGTGACATAACTGATACTATTCTATAACTGACACTAACTCTAACTAACAACTAAATTATCGGGTATTGAATACCCCCAGGACTCCATAGCATGAAAAAGTAAAGAAAAGCATAATCTTGAATAGCATAACAATGATTACTTGGTCACAATTCATTTAGAGAGACATTTCATCAAACACTTGTAATGCATTAACTTGTACATGAATGGGGAATACATGTTAGCATACTATAATGGCATTATTTTATTCTCATAGATGATTTATCAAACACATGGGAAGCATACTTGGTTCATTAAATCATAAACACTTATGGGTTAACATGGAAAACAACAATCAATTTGCAAATTCAAGGATTATAACTTGGGGGATTACTCAATTTAATATACATGCTATACCACATCATGGAATCTAACATTAATCATGAATTATAATTCTTGAAACTCAATAAGTATTAAGACATGAACACAATCCAATTTTATATATGTAAATCATGAATTATAATTCTTGAAGCTTTAAAAATGGATTCTTTGACTCCATGGATGAAAGGGGCCCATAGATTAAAATCTAACATACCTTAATTCGATAAGTTCTTGGAGTTCTTGGAGAGATTCTTGGAATTGACCTTGATTCTTGAGAGCTAGGGTTTTCTTTCTTGAGAGAGAACTACCTTTGAATTTGGGTAAAGTGAATAATAAAGGGTTTTACACGTTTTTAGGGCTTAAATCCCTCACCTGGGCAGAATAAAATCATGGGAAAAAACTGTTTTAACCATGGGTGCAACTTTAATTTTTTGTGAAATTTTCCCGATTTGGACCCCTAGTACGATGCACCACTATCGCGCTAGGAAACTAGAAAATGACAATTGGAAAATTATATGGTGGCACGATGCGGTGTTATCACGTTGCCACTTTGTTTGTGAATTGAAAGTGCACCACAACGTGGTGGAATCACATTGGTACACTAGAAATTGATAATTGTGAACTGGGTCTATAACGCGATGAACCAATATCATGAAGCAATACTAGAAATTGATAATTTCTATTCTAACACCCTCCTCGATGCGCTACTGGCCTAAATGATGATGTTTGACAACTGAAAATTAAAATTGCCATAACTTCTTACTCGGTAGTCAAATTTATACAAATTTTATATCGTTGGAAGCTAATTAAATTTCCTATGTAATTACAGGCTCAAATCTGAAAATTATAGAGTATTTCAAAAATTTTATGTAGGATAACCCATGTACTGAGGGTTAGTCTAGGATATAAAAATATAGGGTATTATAATATCTTTCCCTTGGAAACATTTGTCCTCGAAGTGGCTAGTTAAGCTGAGAGAGTATGGACAGACTGAGTTTACATTCTGAACTAGATATGTACAACTGAAGCATAATTACATGACTAGTCTGATAGACTAAACTTACATACTGAACATGCATATCTGATGCATGATTTCATGGCTAAAACTAATCCATGAACTGCCTGACTGATATAAGAATAATATGAGATGGTAACTGATATGGGACTGAGTAGGTTTAAGGAAGACTGTGATGATGTATGAGACACTATCTAACTAAACGACGACTGAATGACTTTGACACACTACTAAGGCCTGAGGAACACATGACATAAACTAAACTTCACTGACCATTAAAAGTGTTCCATGAGTCACGAGAACTGAGCATACTGGGAAACATGAATATGTATGTCATAAACTACATGACCTGAGTTTTGAATTTTTTATCTTATGGAACCTGATTCGTACTACAAAGTGAACTGAACTCCTTATACTAGAAACTGTAAGCACGCTGGTCTTCTACCCTATACTGTATAACCATCTCCTTCTTAGCTTAAAATCATCACTCTATATCTTCAGACCATTTAATAAACTCTAAACTAAATTGTTACTATTTTACTTCTAGAGTTTGAGATACAATAATACTTATAAACACTGAACTTATCCAGAAGGACTACTCCTGATAACGTAAGGTCCACTACTAGTACTTTCTTTTGATACACAATTTTTAGCTTTCTATAGCCCCAATAATCATTATATGGTAACATCAACACCAAAAAGTCTTAGAATTCTCACTCTTCTTTCTACTAGCTCAATCTTCAATGATTCAAACTTAGATTCTAACACATATCATGGATACCCGTAAATCTTTAATAACCATACTACTTTCATCATAGCCTTCAAGGATCACATCCAGAACATATATTTCAAATCAACAAACTTAAATTCTTGCATACACTGCTTCAAGCCTACTAATTTTTATTTTATGCAACTAGCACCATGAAATATAATCTGCTTAAATTTAGATAATACTATCCCCATTTTACTGCTTCTAAACCTTTAGGTCATTTCTTTTAACTCTAGGTCATATGCTATCATAGAATTCTGGGGAGGGTCTAAAAGAACACCTGAGTTTGGTTAAATGCACGATTTTTCATGAATCATAAATGAAATATTTCTAACTCATAAGGGCACTGATGGGATAATTTCAAGCCTGCATAAAATCCAATAATTATCTTAAGGAACTGCATGATTAATCACTATCTGTAAGTATTGATCAATTTTGAATGTTTCTGTTGCCTTGAAAACAAGGCAAGGCTGGCAAAAATTGACCAAGAAGAGAATCTGCATAACTTTCTTAGAGGACCTTTTTATAGCATGATCTAAGATATGAAAGAAAGGAAATTTTTCCTAAAACATCTCATAGTCGCCTGTCCATAAGTATGGCTTACTACATACCCATGCACAAGACTTTACACGATGTGGATTTTCAAACTTCCCAGGACTCTTTTGAACCTATCATTGATACCAAGTTTGTAATAACCTGAGACTACGCC
>NC_061121.1:70931782-71145485 GCF_002878395.1 Capsicum annuum
AAGGGTCTTATCGTTTGATTCACGGTTTGGTTCCTATTTCTCGTAATCTCGTATGTCAAGCTATCTATCTTACTTTATTGCATTTGTTTGTTCTCTTGTTTCTCTTAGTCTTCATCTCTTTAGGTCATTCTTCTATCTAGCTCGGAAAATGATCTTTCAATAAAGTGTCTCCATACCACCTATGTCCCCAAAATTTTACTCTCCTCCCATCTCATACCTTGAATGAGATTTTTACTTCGAAATCATCCCATCCCTTCAAGATATCCCTCTATTAACCGCACCCAAAAGGCGTAGTCACATTTTTAGTTCTCCATTTCCCTTCCATAGTCCTATATTTATCAACTATCACCTCTCTCCAGAAAGCATTCACTTCCACCCCAAACCTCCAAAGCCACTTACCCAGCAAAGCTTTGTTAAACACCTTTAAATCTTTAATGCCTAACCCTCCCCATATTATGGGAGAAGTGACAGTCTCCTATTTCACCAAATGAAAATTCTGTCTCATCTACCGCGTCCCAAAGAAAATCTGTTTGGACCTTGAGATCGAAGTTAGAGCATGAAACAAAGACACATAAGTAGGAATGCTCGAAAGAGTACTCTTAATGAGCACCTCTTTTCCACCTCTCGACAAATATCTCTTTTGCCTGCTAAGCTTTTCTCAACCCTTTGGATAACCGGATTCCTCATTGTAACATTCTTGTTTGAAGCACCAAACGGTAACTCAAGATATGAAGTAGGAAGGGCCCTAACCCTACAATTCAAAACTTAAGCTAGAGAGTCAATGTCACCCACCTCTCCTACAGGAATGATCTCGCGCTTCCTCAAGTTAATTTTAAGGCTCGACACAACTTGAAACCAAGTGAGGGCTTGGTCTAAATAATCCAGTTGGGTCCTATCTCCATCACATAAAACCAAAGTATCATCTACAAAAAATAAATGAGAAACTGAAAGTGTTCCATTACCCCCAACTGCAACATTGAAACCATTTATGAATCCTCGCATGACAGCTTTATCCATCTTCCTGCTCAACGCTTCCATAACTAAGATGAACAACATGGGAGATAGAGGATCTCCTTGTCTCAAACCCCTCGAGCTCCCCAAAAAGCCGCATGGATTGCCATTCACCAAAACGGAATATCTTACTGAAGAAATGCAAACTTTAAATCCATTTCTCCCCAAATCCCACTTGTAGCATAATGGCTTCTAGGAAACTGCAATTCACAAGATCATAGGCCTTCTCAAGATCTAGCTTGCATAGTACATCTGACACAACTTTCTTTCTCCTAGAATCCACCACTTTGTTCGCCACCAAAGCTGCATCCAAAATCTGTCTACCCTTCACAAAAGCGTTCTGCGAGGTAGATACCGTCTCATTCATCACCTTCTCAAGTCTAATGGACAACACCTTAGAGATGATCTTATAGATGCTTCCCCACTATACTAATAGGTCTATAGTTTTTCATGGTCGATGCTCCCTCCCGCTTAGGGATAATGACGATAACGAAGCATTCAAACTTTTTTCAAAATCCCCTCTTTCCTAAAACTCAGCAATAGTATCCATCACCTCAGTTTTAACCGTGCTCCAGCAAAGGATAGGATATGTTGCATATCTTATTCCAGTATCTTTTTGCTAGGCCAGAGAGTTGATTATTCTGGTGGTCAGGATTATGACATTATTTGCCTCATTGATGAGGCATGCACTTTACCATTGCTGCTGAATATGTTTTATTGCAGAACATGCTTAGCCGGGATTGTATTGATTAACTAACTTTATTCCTTTTCGAGTTTTTGATAGGTGGCAGAAGATTTATATCAAAATGGTTTTATCAGTTATCCTCGCACAGAAACTGATTGCTTCTCAGAGAAGACTGACTTGTGTGTGAGTTAACTAATTATTTTCGATAAGCTAAGAGTAAGTCATGTTGTAGGTATGTTCTTCAAGCTGTGCCACTGGTTAAATCGTTATGATTAGTATGTGAATGGAAGAGAACTTATGAAAGCGCATCACTTCCATTTCCCCATTTCACTTTATACACATGCAATGACACGCTTTTATGTCCAATAAACTAACTTCCCGCATAAACTCCAAAATATACAGTATGCTGTTGCTGTATGAGTTAAAGTAACTCCTTACTCTGTGTACAAACAATGTGTGTCAACCTAGATGTGAAAGAGGAAGTTTTACCAGAGATATGCAGGTGGAAGCTTGGTGAAAGGAAATGTACTTATACTGATGTTATTGAAGATTATGTTTCTTCTCTTCTCTCGATCCCATTATTCAATTAACAAAGTAGAACTGGGTGATCCAAACTGCTCTTTGTTTTGGTTAATAATCTTGTAGGTTTTTAGTACTTTCATAGATTTTGATTATTAGTCACAGTTATGTTGTTTGAAAAGAATAACTATCGAACATACTGGAAGTTTCTTCTAATGGATAAAATCAAATTAATTTCTACATGTGGTATGTAAATAATATGATACAGTAAACAGTCAGTTGGGTTGGTTAGAACTTAGACATTACACGGGGAGTTATTAATCATCATCTCGATTTTTTCGCCCAAGAAGTTTAAGTAAGGGTTCCCTGACACCTACGGAGTAGGTATGAACCGGGTCGTCCCGAAGTTTAAGTAAGGGAGGAAAACAAATAACTGAAATTTATGTCCAAATAGAAGTTCAACTTCAAGTACTCTTTTTCAACTTCAATCAAATATAGTCCAAACGCTTACTAGAAGTTAAATTAGGACAATTTTGTAGGGTTTTAGTGGAGGAAGGCTCTAGGACAATTTGTAGGGTCAAAGTGGAGGAAAGCGCTAGGACAATATGTCGGGTGTATGTGGAGGACGGATGAGGGGTGCTGATTACAGCTAAAACGACTTTTTTAGTAGCTCTTATTGAAGTGCTTATTTAAAAGTTTAAGGTGTTAGAGAGAGCACACTTTAATTATTTAATCATATTATGTCTCAACACACCCTCACGTGTGTGCCTGATTCTTTTTTACGGACGAACACGTGGATTATGATATTTTGATTTTTAGTGGCGGTCAGATTAGAACCCTAGGCCTTTTGCCTGCTCTGTTACCATATTGAATTGTGGGATCATCTCATTTAAAAAATTAAGCTGTTAGAGAGCACAATTTTAATTATTTAATTATATTACATATCAACTACTCTCAAATCCAAAAGCAATTTTAGCCCCAGGGCTTTGGTTAGTGGTAAGAGTGCAACTTGCGATCTGTGAGTAGGCGCACAACACGAATTTGAACCTTGCCACGAACAAAAGCCTGGTATTTAAGTGGGGAAAGTTAGACGTCTGGACACATTATTCATCGAGTTTCGAACTATGCACCAATGGCCCACAATGATTTCTCAGTTATCAATAAAAAGAAAAAGAAGCCATAAGCTAATTTATGTTACTTAGGTTAGAACTCAATTGTCTTTTGTTTGGTTCTGCATTAAATTTTGTATTGGGAAGTGTTCAGATTTTGTTATGAGAGTTATTGTTTCTGGATTGTGCTGAGATTTGCCTTTTTTATTTTTCTGGTCCAAAAACAAAACTGTTTAGGACAAAACATAAAATCAAAACAATTTTGTTTCCATCATACTATTGTTTTTCAAGACATTCAGGCCCAAAGATAGGAACTGGTCTTGTAGAGGGGCAAGTACTAACAGGGACGGAGCTACAGTAGAATATGGGGGTTCGGACGAGCCCAATAGCTTTTGCGTATACCTTGTATTTGCATTAGAAATTCCATTAAACATTTATAACTATTATGGTCTGAACCCACTTGCAAAATCAAATAGATGGCTCAGTGGTATCGAAGAGGCTGCGAAGGTCTCTTTCTAGCGCATGTTTGTGGGTTCTAAACCCACGCTCTGCATTCATTTTTGTGCTTTTTTGCTATATACGTGCAGATTTTTGCTTAAAAAGAAGTGTAATAGTTTCTTTCTACCTTGTAAGCATGGTTATATGTTTATTCCAGCAATATATACATACATACATACATATATATATATATATATATATATATTATTTCTTTTAAAAAAGCAAAACATAAAATTGATAAGAAAAGAAGTAAAAAACACATTCCTCTCAAAAAGAAAAGACCATGTTCTTTTGCATACACTCATACCCAAGTCCCAAAATCAGAATTTCAAAAATGTGTTATTTATATCAACTTTTATCCCCTTTAATTTAATTTTCATAACTCCCAAATTTCAAATCTCGACTCCGCCTCTGGAGAACTAAGGTACTTGTGCTCGTAAATTATAATCTTAATAACTCATACAGGCAACTCGTAACATATAAGGAGAAGTATACTCAAAACAATTAACAGCTTAGTCAAGCTGTAATGACTAATGACCTTGTTGCCTGTATACATGTCATAACAGAGTGAAGAAAAAGAAAATCCAGGAAAAAAGTAGGAAATTGCTGTTATTAATTTTTAACTTTAAATCACTGGCAACAATTTAGCAGAGAAACTTCAGCAACAACTAAAATGTGGAGTTGTGTCAGTTAACTAGAATGCTGGTTCTGCTTAAGTGTGATATTCATGTGACCAGAATGCTGATGGTACTTATGTTCTCTGAACTGTTTTGACTGAGTACACTATTTTAGGTATCGGTAATGAAACTACTCAGTTAATTACTTTCTGTAAACAGACAATGGTGCAAGAACAAGGTGGTCATCCTGTATGGGGCTCATATGCACAGCGGCTACTAGACCCTGAATTAGGACTATGGAAAAACCCTAGTGGAGGTGGGCATGATGACAAAGCCCATCCACCTATTCATCCAACTAAATTTTCTGCTGGGGAATCCAGATGGAGCCAGGATCACCATGTTAGTACTGGATCTGACACTATTCTTACTTGGTCATAACTTATACAGGAGTAGCACTGAGACTTCCCTTGTGACCTAGTTGAACTCCTTTTTTACTACTGACCTTTGTTCTGTGCAGAGAGTGTACGAGTTGGTTGTTCGCCATTTTTTGGCTTGTGTTTCTCAGCCTGCTGTTGGGGCTGAAACTATAGTTGAGATTGATATTGCTGGTGAATCCTTTTCTGCATGTGGGAGAGTGATACTTGCAGTAAGTTTCCTATTACAAAACTAGTTTCTATGTATGCTTTCTGTCTGACTTATAGCACATGCTTTGACAGCATGATGCTTTCTTTTTTTTCGTTGATGAAGTTGACAATGTGCTGTCCTGAGCAGAACAAAGTGAGCATATAACACAATACTGTTTCTAAATTGCTTTCTTAGTTTTCATTTTGTTTAAAATGATTGAGGTCTAAAGCTAAGATTTAAAAGGTATATTCTTCTAGTTCTTTAAACTTCTTCACAGGAAGATAGTCTTTTTTGGGATACAAGTCAATTGTGAAATATATGGGGATTAATGTTCTGAAATTACGTCTTCCTTTTTGAGTATCTACCATAACAGGTTGGGAACTCTGCATGACCAAGATACAATGTCAATATAAATTGCTGTATGAATTGATATGGAACCATTTGAGATGCAATTTTTGGACTGCATATAATAGACCTTTGTGGTTGGGCCCTTCTCCGGACCCGCACATAGCGGGAGCTTTATTGCACTGGGCTGTCTTTTTCTTTTTTAATTCATCTATTTTTTCATAATAGAGTTAATTGTAATATAATGACAATGTATAGAATTTTGGGGAGAGAGTTGGAAGATTAAGAGGAAGGACATGCATCTTAGGATGATACTTCCTAGTTCCATCAATAGATCTCCAGCCAGAAAAGAAAATAGTGGATAATACTTAAAGGGAAAATGGTGCTTTTAGTTCTTGAGTTATTGCGTTATTCCAATTTCAGTCCTTGTGATATCTGACTAAGCACTTCGAACCTTCAATTCAGCAATGCATGCTATTTTGATCCCTAGCTAACGAATCTCATCAAATTAAATGGAATGATAACTTTTAGTGGGCAATTTGGACAGCACATACAGGTTTTTATTTGCACGTTAGTTGTTGAACAGTAAGTAAATAAAATATATTAATTATACTCACCACAATAATTAATGTACAATATTAGCTCCAGATCATTACACTTCTCAATACGCGGCAATAATAAATATCCGTCTTTCACATTCTAGAGTACAATTTCCTTAACACTTGTCAAAAAATTTCTCCTTCTTCGAAATTATTTATCTGAGCTAAATTTCATTATGATCTTAATTTCACTTCACACAAGATATATGTAGACGACTAGTGCGACTGCAAAATCTTAATTGGCTATTTGTTATGAATTCTCATTTTTCTTCTTGTATTCACAGAAAAACTACCTTGATGTATACCGATTTGAATCATGGGGAGGTTCAGTGATCCCCACATACAGTTTTGGTCAACAGGTTGGTTCATACTCTTTGTTAATATATAAAGAACTTCCTTGTTCTGATAGTGTTACAGCTCACAGTTGGCATAGAATCTAAGAAATTTGTCATATATGCTGACAATCCATTTCTGCCTGCATTGTAATACTTGCTATTTCTTGATAAAATGGGCCATATTTGCAAATACAACCTTCCATGTCAAGAGATCATATTGGAAATTTTCCCCACTTACATCAGATATTTTACATGCATTCTAGGAAAAGCAAAGCTTATGTAAAGAAATGAGTTATTCAGTTCTATAGATTATCGCCTTTGTCTTCCTGCAAGATGCTTGAACACATATACCTGTTTGCTGTTGTAAACTGCAGTTTACACCAACAACTTTGACCCTTGATTCAGGAGTTACAAGACCTCCTCCCCTTTTAAGTGAGGCTGATCTATTGGGTTGTATGGACAAGGTATGGATTCTGTGATGCTGGTTTGTTTTTTCAGAACAGACCATATTTTCGTGGTAAACATTTTCTTTTCATGTGTCTGACCTTCAGTTACCTTGTGTACTATTCTCTATTTTGAGCCGGGGGTCTATCGGAAACAACCCCTCTACTTCTTCGGAGGTAGCGGTATGAACTGCGTACATTTTACCCTCCCCAGACCTCACTTTGTGGGAATACACTGGGTTTATTGTTGTTGTTGTTGTTGTGTCTGACCTTCAGTTATTGGTTCCCAGATAATGATCACATGGATTTTCATCTATTTCCTTATTGGGTTTTCTAATAGGCTGGCATTGGAACAGATGCAACAATGCACGATCATATAAAGAAACTACTTGATCGATTTTATGCAATTAAGGACTCGAACACTCGGTTTTCGCCAACTAAACTAGTAATATCTTTACTCCGCTAATGTATTTATTATCTTATGCGTATTTCATATTTTCTTTTTCATTTCTTCCATTTCCTTTTCTTACTTTTGTGTATATTGCTTTGGTTAGAAATAAATAAATCATAATCATACTAAGAGTTACATTGCATAGTGGATACACTAAATAGAGGATATGCATGTTTCCCCTTTAGTCTTTTCTTGAAGTACTTTGCTCTTCCTTTTATGACAGCTTGTACAGAAGTATCAATTAGTGGGAAGCGGATGATATTTTGTTGTCCTTACAAAGAGAGGGAGTGTCAAATTAAGATATTCATCTTTCTCATTCATCAGCAGTCATGTATTCAATGCATATCTCTGTGTTTTTACTTTTACTGGTAAAGTGTCTCATGGACACTCCTTCCTTAAATTTCTCTAGTAAAGAAATGATCAACTTCTTACTGGTTTTGCATTAGAGGTTTGAGTTACATGTTGCAGGTTCCCTTACGGTACTGTAAAGAATGGATCTTGGGCCTAACTGAATCCCAAAAAGCTAGCTCATGAGAGGAGGATTACCCAAGTCCATATAAGGAGACTGATTACCTATCCCTTTTCCGACGTGGGATACTTAACACTCCCCCGCACGCCCAGGCCTCGTTAACTGGAGTGTGGACAATATAATATAGGACCCAACAACGGTGAACAAAGATTTGGGATGGGCTTAGCTCTGATACCATATAAAGAATCGATCTTGGGCCTAACTCAACCCAAAAGCTAGCTCATGAGGGAAGGATTGCAAAAGTCCATATAAGGAGACTAATTACCTCTCTCTTTTCCGATGTGGGATACTGATAAAGAATGGATCTTGGGCCTAACTCAACCTTAAAAGCTAGCTTATGAGGGGAGGATTGTCCAAGTCCATATAAGGAGACCAATTACCCATTCCTTTTCCGATGTGGGATATTTAACACTGCCCTGTACGCGCAGGCCTTGTTAGTTGGAGCGTGAACAATATAATATAGGGGCGCAACATTGGTGAACAAAGATTTGGGATGGGCCTGACTCTCATACCATGATAAAAAATGGATCTTGGGCCTAACTCAACCTCAAAAGCTAGCTCATGAGGGGAGGATTGTCCAAGTCCATATAAGGAAACCAATTACCCATCTCTTTTCCGATGTGGGATACTTAACAGGTACAATGTGGCATACATCGGCATTATTCTTTGCCTGAATGAAATAGAGAATATCATGCATATTAAAGCATAACTGGAGTTTCACAAACTATATTCATGCATTAGTCACCATCCAAGTTTTATTAATATACATTTTATCAGAAGTTCTTTTCCTTTTTGATCATCGTAGTGTACCCGAACCAGCTTGTATGCACCTCGACTTATTCCATGTGGTACCTACTATCTCCCACAAGCACATGTACAGTTAGTCTGGCGACCACAAAATACTTTCTTCCTCTACCAGCAGACTTATTCCCATTCTTGGTAATTCACCACTACCCACTAGATCTTTTTCTTGGTCTCTGCCTAGATTTTTTAGTCCTCCGGAAGCCTCATTTGTGCATATGAACTGTAGAACTTCTTGAAAAACTCATCTTAGAACAGGGTTAGATTTTTTCACCCTTAGTCTCTCATTTGAAGGTGAAATGTCAGAGAGACGAAGGCAAAACTTGTCATTAAGCAGTTTCACGATTTCTTCAACTCTGACTGTTACATTACATCATGTGTAAGTGTAACAAGAAATTTCTCTCGAGTCATTTCTCCTTTTGACATGTGTTGCTGTTGTTTCTGTATCTGTTGGATATTGGTGGTTTTATTTTTTGTTCTCTGCCACATTATGACCGGTGGCGGACCCAAGACATTGGTCAAGCGGAGTCAATTAGGCGACGTAATATTAATAACATGATGATCGACAATAGGGATTACCATGTACAACAAACGGATATTTGTATGTTTCTTGTTTCTTTTTCCAATAATGCCCATGAAAACTGTCATTTTGAGGTGTTCTTGTTCAGAAAATAAAATAAAAACAAACATCACCATTCTCTCTCTCTCTATGTATATATGTATGCATGCATGTATGTATGTATATATAGAGAGATTATCAGCTGTAAGACATAATTCTTCAGTTTTATTTTATGTTTTATTCTATAATTATTTAATAGCAGTAATTCATTAATAGTTGATAAAACCATATCAAATAAAATAAATAAATAAACAATTCACTAATACAATATATAAATAAAGTATAGAACTAGCGTCACGTTCACGTTTCCCCGAAAAATAGAAAAGAAACACAACTTTATAACATATAGAAGTATTTTAAACATATAATAAACTGTAAATACATAAGTTTACTCATACAAGTGAAGTTTTAAAAGTTATTATTTACAAGCATAAATAATGTAGTGTAAATTGTAATAAAAATGTGACCAATAATAAATTTAAAAGGAAGATTCCCAACTAGTTGCATAAGGCAAAATATTGTCTAATTGTGTTGAACTAATTTAAAATAAAAAAGATAAAAGAAATGAAGTGAATAATCTAAAAATAGTATACTTTGGTATTCCCTTGCACACCATTATTCTGATGTAGTACTAACGTACTCGTGATTCAAAAAGTATTTAAAATGAATAGTGATTGTGCAAGCGGATTCTTTCTGTTGTAGATATTTGTTTCAAGTATAATTTACACATGTAAATAGCAAAATTTTTCGGTAAAGAGGATTTAGTTGAACCCCCTAGTTACTGATAAAGAAATGAACCTTGGGCCTAACTCAACCTCAAAACCTAGCTCATGAGGGGAGGATTGCCCAAGACCATATAAAGAGACCAAGGACCCTTTAACCCACCGATGTGGGACTCTAACACCCCCTGCACACCCAGGACTGGACATATGAAGCGTGGACAATATAAGACGGGGGGCCCAACATCGGAAACAATGAACTGTGTGGGCCTGACTCTGATATCATGATAAAGAAATGGACCTTGGACCTAACTCAACCTCAAAAGCTAGCTCATGAGGGGAGGATTGCCCAAAACCCCATATAAGGAGACCAAGGATCCTTTAACCCCCCGATGTGGGACTCCAACAGTTACGACATGGGTCAGCCCTTGATTATGACTCTGGTCTCTAAATTTGGCAAAATTACAGGAAATAGGCCTGGATGGATGGAAAACACTTAATCTGGTTTGACTTGCTCAATATTTTATGTTGCTGATATTACACAGTGATATGGCTTTTTTTTTTTCTTCTAATCTCTCAAATCAAATTGATGACGTGTGAACCATCTCAATCAAAACTGGTACTTATTACGGACAATGGAAGAAATCATTTTTTGTCCTTATTAGAAAACATAGCCCCTCTCCTTGTCCGTTTTCTTTCCTTTTTGAGAAAATAAGTTGGTATTTTTGAGCTTTCAATATGCTTGTAAGCTGCCTACTGCTGTTATAGCCTTGGTTTGCTCTCTTATTAGGTATACTATATGCAGTTCTTTTTGCATCTTCTTTCATATTTCTGAATTAATCTTTTCATAAGGAGTTTTCTTAAATCCAGGGGGAAGCACTAGTAATGGGATATGATGATATGGGGTGAGTACTCAGATCTAACTTGTTTTCACTTGTACTCTTATCTCGATTTCATCATTGAGCTGTCTTTCTTATTCTTTTATTTTTTTGGGGGGGGGGGGGGGCTGGAGAGTATAATCTTCTGGGCCTTCTGTTGGGTTCTACATAAAACCATCTTTTTCCTCACTAGACGGATGAACAACTACAGGGTAATGTTTGTAGCTGATTGATCATGGTATTCCATTTCGAAAGTAGTCTCTCTGAGAGTAGGTTGTGTGTCATTACTGGCATGCATTTGCAATTATTTTTCCTGAGATTACCTTATATGTTTCAAAGTCAGACGCTGCATAACATGGTTAGGAACCTTGTGTATTGTGCTACTGGAATTGTTGCCAACTAACATTCCTTTCATATGATTCATATGTAGTTTCTGGTACTCAGAACCAATGATGGCTCACACTTACTCAAAGAGGTTGTTTGGTAGGGTGTGTTAGAATAAATACTACATGCATTAGATATGGTATTAATGAATCCTTTCTTTGGTAGGAATTTGGGGCATAGGGTGTATAACTAATACCTTGACCAACCATGGTATTAATAATACATAGGTTTTAATACCATGCGATAAGTATTCTAAAGATAGAAATACCCTCAAATCTTTTTAACCCTTTTCTAATCCTTCTCAATTTTTCAAGAGAAACCAACGTAGATGTCCTTTGTTCTCTTTGTATGCCAATAAAAAATACATGTGAGCATAGTTTGATCTTCTTCTTCTAAAATGAGATTATTTTTTTTAGTTTTAATTGATATTTTATTCATATTCTAATCAGTATACTTCTATACATGTACCACATATTTTGAAAATCAGAACACTCCAAGATCCAACCCAATTTTTTTTTTTTTTGGTTTTTATGCTTTATATTTGTATAGTTTGAATCCCATCTTTTTAATTGATCAAGATGATAGTTTACCCTTAAATAATTTAAGTAAGAATATCAATTTTTTTTTGTTTTTCATTTTGTAAAGAAAATACAAAAAGCTATATATGTGTGTGTGTGAACAAACTGTTAGCTGATGGAGGATTTCAAGGAAGATACTCATCATATCAAGATTTGATCCTCTAAGATCATAAAATAATTGTTTTAATCTAGAATATCCTATCTATGATTCTTTCCCTTTATGTAGAATATATGATTTTGTACAATCCCAGATTTCATGGGATTTAGATGATTCTACTCAACAATCTCCTATGTATATAAAGCCATGTATATGCCAGAGAAATCTATGAATGAAATTATTCAATTATCTTATTCCACATGGTATCAGAGCTTCAGGCTTATTCCTTACCAATTTTATTTTATTCATCCTATCTTGAAAAGTCCTTTTTCTATCTTTATCTACCTAAAGGTTGAAACCATTCAAAACCATGTCAGAAAAAAGTACTGATGCAAATATTCTAGCCGCTGGAAATGTTTCTGCAACCGTAGAGAATAACTCTACAGTTTCAACTGGAGATTTGCAAAACATTCAAGCCTCTTATCGATTGAATGGAAAAAATTACCTAAAATGGGCTCAATTAGTTCGTACTTTTTTAAAGGGTAAAGGAAAATTACGACATCTTCTGGTTCAGGACCATCTAAAGAAGATCGCATGTTTGATGCATGGGATGAACAAAATGCAATGGTGATGTCTTGGTTATGGAACTCTATGCTTTTGGCGATCAGTAATAGCATTATGTTTCTGAGCACTGCTAAGGAAATTTGGGATGCAGTGCAGGAGATGTACTCTAAAGTTCATGATGCTGCCAAGATCTATGAAATAAAAACAAAACTTTCTGCAGCAAAACAAGGAGCTCGACCTGTCACTAAATATTCTAACTTTTTACAGGGATTGTGGCAAGAAATGGATCATTATCAATGTGTTCAAATGGGTTGTAAAGATGATGCTGTGATTCTAAAAAGATTTATTGAAAAAGAAAGAATTTATGATTTTCTTATAGGACTAAATGCAGAATTTGAGGCCATGCGAGGGCAAATCTTACGAAAAGAAGATTTGCCATCATTAAATGAAACAATAGCCATTATACGAACAAAAGAAGGACGGAGGAGTGTTAGGCTTGAAACTCAAATTAATGAAGGATCAACTCTTGTATCAAAAGGGACAAAGAGACATTAGAGTTTCACAATTGGAGAGCACCGTCAAGCCTGCTTGTTCATTCAAACCGCCAATCAATAGGGATAATCTTTACTGTACCTATTGCAAAAAATATCGGCACACTCGAGATCGGTGCTGGAAACTCAATGGTAGACCTCCAAACAAAAACACTAGTAATGGAAAGCAGATACATATAGCCAGCAACCCTGAGACCGATGAAATAAATCGACACTAAGCTTTAGAAGGTAGTTGTTGATTGGCCTTCACAGGTATTTCTTCCTCCTTTGTTACTAATGTCTCAAACAAACTTTCTCCAAAGTGGGTGGTTGATTCTGGGTCAACTGATCATATGACCAGTTCATCTCATCTTTTTATAACATATTTCCCTAGCTATGAAAAAATAACTATTGCCGATGGTTCAGATATTACTGTATCCATTGGGAAAGTCGTTAGCACTTAAAAATGTCCTTCATGTCCCAAAGTTATGTGTAAATCTCATTTTGGTCCAAAAAGTCACCAAAGATTCCAAATGCCAAGTAACTTTCTTCCCTTCATATTGTTTATTTTATTTCAGGAATATTACACGAAGGAGATGATTGGGCGTGCTAGTGAGAAATATGGTCTTTATTGTCTGAATTTCCACAATGGTGAAGATACAACTAAGAATTCCTTAGCTAGTTTATTCTTGTGTGAATCAATATGTCCAATAAAGAGAAAGTATTGCTTTATCATCGTCGGTTAGGTCATCCGACCTTCTATGTAATCAAAATGATGTTTCTATCTTTGTTTAAAGATATTGTTGAGTCTTTTCATTATGATGATTGTGAAATTGCAAAACACAAACGTGTTTCCTTTCCAATTAATAATAAAAGATGTAAGACTCCTTTTTCTCTTATTCATAGTGATATTTGGGGACCTTCTCTTGTTCCTAATATTTCTGGTGCAAGATGGTTTGTGTCATTCATTGATTATTGTGCAAGTGTAAGGTGGATCTATTTGTTAAAGCAAAGGCAGATGTCAGCCAAATTCTTCCTATCTTTTTTAATTTGATCAAAACCCAATTTGATGTGTCAATTAAAAGATTCCGATCGGATAATGCTAAGGACTACTTCAATCAAAACATCTCTGTTTTCTTCCAAAAAGAGGGAATTATTCATGAATCTTCATGTGTCAATACTCCTCAACAAAATGGAATAACATAGAGAAGAAACGGCTTGTTACTTGACATTTACTAGATCATTATTGTTTCACAAAAAGGTTCCAAAACAATATTGGGAGGAAGTTGTCTTAACTGTTGCACATCGTAGTAACAGAATACCCTCGAGAATTCTGAACTTTAAAAGCCCTGTTGATACTCTTACGAATTTCTTTCTGAATTTTGAAATTTACGATAAATTGGTTCCTACAATCTTCGACAGTGTTGCCTATGTTCATACTCATTCTCATAATAGAGGCAAATTAGATCCACGTGCTCTTAGGTGTGTTTTCATCGGATATTCTCCTACCCAAAAAGACTACAAGTGTTATCAACCATCATCAAATAAATTCTTTGTTTCAGCTGATGTCACATTTGATGAGAGTGAATCATATTTTAACCATTCTTACAATCATGGGGACTCATTGAAGGAAGAGGGATCTCTAGACTTATCACCATTTGATTTGTTTATTTCGAGTCGTGCTAAATCCTTGTCTGAGTCTCTAAATCCGAATAAACCCACCGAGTCTTCTAATTTGGATATAGATAATGGAATTCTAGAATATAATCTACCATTGCAAGTTTATTCCAGAAGAAGAAGTTAACTGATCAAACTACTCAAAGGCAATCATTTCCTCGGTTACTGCTTCTACTACCCACCCGAACCTGTTGAACCATCAGAAATACCAAACCAAACTGATCATGAAGAAGTACCTAACCAACCTAACGACCTTGACCTTTCCATTGCACTTAGAAAAGAAACCAGAACTTGCACACAACACCCTTTAAGCCTTTATGTGACTTATCAAAACCTATCCCAAGTCATAAAGCTTTTCTTTGTAACCTCCACACAATTTCTATCCCCAGAAATTTGTTTGAAGTATTAGGAACAAAAGGAGAAAGCTATGAAGATAGAAATGGAGGCGTCGGAGAAAAACAAAACTTGGAAAATTGTTGAATTACCAAAAGGGAAAATGTCGGTGGGGTGCAGATGGGTGTTTACTGGGAAATACAAGTTAGATGGGTCCATAGAAAGATTTAAAGCGCGATTAGTAGCAAAGGGTTATACACGACCTATGGAGTTGATTATTTGGAGACTTTTGCCCCAGTGGCAAAAATGAATGCAATTAGAATCTTACTATCATTGGTTGCGATTTTTCATTGGAACCTACAACAATTCGATGTAAAAAATGCATTTTTACATGGAGACTTAGATGAGGAGATCGTTATTGAGGTGCCTCCTAGTTTTACAAGCAAGAAAGGAATGGTGTGTAGACTGAAGAAGACACTCTACGGATTAACGCAATCACCTCGTGCATGGGTTGGAAGATTTACAAAGGTCATGATCAAGCTAAGGTATCGACAAAGTCAAGGAGTCCACACCTTGTTCATAAGACACTCAGAAACAGGAAAAGTAACAACATTATTAGTTTATGTGGATGACATCATAGTAACGGGGGAGGTACAAAATCTAAAGAACTGACAACATTACAAAGGTCATGATCAAGCTAAGGTATCGACAAAGTCAAGGAGTCCACACCTTGTTCATAAGACACTCAGAAACAGGAAAAGTGACAACATTATTAGTTTATGTGGATGACATCATTGTAACATGGGAGGTACAAAATCTAAAGAAGTGTTTACTTCAGGAATTTGACATCAAAGAGCTTGGGAAATTAAACTATTTTTTTAGGAATCAAAGTGGCACACTCAAAACAAGGAATCTTTATTTCCCAACAAAAGTATGTGTTTGATTTGCTGGAAGAAACAGGAAATTAGGGTGTAAACTAGTCGTGACACCAATTGAATATAATCATACATTGTGCAATGCTCCAGAAGCTTCTATGGTAGATAAAGGGTTTGTATCAAAGGCTTGTAGGGAAATTGATCTACTTGTCTCAGACAAGGCCAGACATTGCCTTTGTTGTAAGTGTTGTTAGCTAGTTTATGCACGATCCTAGAGAAACACATCTTCAAGCTGTCAACAGGATTCTACAATATCTTAAAGGAACTCTAGGAAAAGGAAAACTATTCAAAAGAGGAGACATAGTTTTAGAGGCTGATACTGATGCAGACTATGCTGGTTCATTCGTGAATCGAAGGTCATGTTCCGTATATTGCACTTTTTTAGGAGGAAATCTGAGTTTAGATCTATGGCTATGGGAGTTTGTGAGCTGTTATGGTTAAAGATAATCCTTGATGATTTGAAGGTTAGATGGGAAGGACGTATGCGACTATATTGTGACATTAAATCAACAATAAGTAAAGCTCATACTGTACAACATGATCTCACTAAGCATATTGAGGTGGATAGACATTTCATTAAGGAGAAATTAGATGGTGAACTCATTTGTATCTACAAAAGATAAGGTGGCCTACGTTTTAACAAAAGGACTGCCAAACAATGTGTTTCAAGATCTTATAAGCAAGCTAGGAATGCAAGATATCCATTCACCCGCTTGGGGGGGGGGGGGGGGGGGGGGGGGTTGGCTGATAGAGGATTTCAAGGAAGATACTCATCATATCAAGATTTGATCCTCTAAGATCTTAGGATAATTGTTGTAATCTAGAATATCCTATCTATGATTCTTTCCCTTTATGTAGAATATATGATTCTATACAATCCCAGATTTCATGGGATTTAGATGATTCTGCTCAACAATTTCCAATGAAATTATTCAGTTATCTTATTCCTCATAAACAGTATTTTTGTAGAAATATAGCAGTTTATAAAAATTTTTAATATATCAGACCAAACAAGGGATAAGAAATAAGACCACACAATTAATCCCTGCACTACGAAACCCAGCATTACTAATCCCAACATTACTAATACACCTATTCAGTATTATTCTTATACACTACCAAATAACCCCAAAGTGTCAAACTTAGTGCTAGAAATTATAGTAAAATTTCCAAAAGCTTAGGTAAAAGTAAACTGAGTAGCCGGTATCCAGTTGAGAAGCTAACTATAGCAATTCCATGCTTGATATCAGATGCATCTGCTGAAATTTCTCTTGCTCAGATCATTTCACTGAGACTCAAAAAGTACATTGCACAAACAACCTTATACTTTTTGATGATTCATTTTTCTTTAAAGTTGACCAGTCTATTATCATGGAGAACATTTAAAGTCAATGGGGAATTCAGCTTTAGTGAGTAACCCAAGAAGTACTTTTGGGAAAGAGGGAGTACCTCTTCAAGTAGACAAATATATGCAGAGCTCAAGATATAGATGCCCATTCTGCTAGCAATTAATTGGGATAGCTTGAGTAGTGGAAATGTTTGACCTGACAGATTAGGGGCATCATTTTGGCAAAGGAAGAAGTGACAGCTTATGATGCCCTTTCCTATAAACACCAAAGCTTATGTCATTTATATATATTAGTTCCCCTCAAATTTCCTGACGAACACCAGTTGGAATTGGTGTAGCCTGTAGGCAGTATCTTTGTGGCTAGCCGCTGAATACGTGAAAAATGATGTCGAACACCAGTCTCTGAGAAATTAGATTTAGTTGCAGTGCAGCTTTTGAATTAGAACCACATCATTTGAAGCGTTAAAAGGCCCTCAATTGGATCGATATGTGGTCTGGTGAGCTTTTTTATATCTGAATGTTTTCTCAACTTTCTTTCCAACATGACTATACAGCGTCATGCAGACTTCAGAATTTATGGTCAAACTTCATTGAGAAAAAGCAAAGCTGAAGAGATTTCACTAGAGGATGGAGTCTGCGTTGTTGGCAGGGCATATAAGATGGAGAGACTTCAGCAGAGCAACAGTCAGCAAAGCCTGTGGAGAAAGGCATGGGGAAATTCAGCACCAACCAAAGTTAAATGTTTTACTTGGCTGGTTGTTAGAAGGGTGGTGGTAATGATTGATGTTAGTGATTAATAATATTGGTGGTGATAATTGTAATGATAGAGATGTTTGGTATTGTAGTGATTGTTAAGATGGTGACGATTGATAGTGGTGGTGCTAGTGATGTGAAGTTGGTTGATGTTAGTAGTTGGAGGTGTTGATTGTGATAACTTAAAAATGAATGCATGATGGTTGACGATGTGTTGGTGGTAGTTAGAGATGTTGTTAGCTGTGATGGTAGAGATGATTATTAGTAGAGATATACAGTAGCGATGATGGTGGTTGAAGTTATGGTAAAGGTGGCGACACCAGTTACAATAGTGGTGGTGGCCGAAAAATGTGTGGATGCTGATGATGTGTTATTGATAGTTAGAGGGGGCACTAGTTGTAATAGATGAGTTAGTTAGTAGTTGGGATTGGCTGATAGTGGTTGATGATGGTGGTGGTGTTGGCATTGGCGTTGACTGTGGTGATAGCAATGGATATAATTAAAATAATGGAGGTGGTAGATATGATAGCGGCTGAAAATAGTGGTTACTAGCAATTATGATTGTGAATGGTGATTGTGATGGTGGAGGTAGCTGGTTCTGGTGGTGGTTGGTGGCAAGGTGGTGGTGGCAGAGGCATGATTATGGATAGAGTGATGGTGAATATTTTCCAACACAAGAATTCCTCTTAATGATTAAGACTTAGTTCCAGATCTGAATGTCTAAGACCTATTCAAACCTATTAAGAGCCAAAATCTTAATGAAAAACAAATGCACTTAATGGTCTGAAGTCAGAATCATTCAGATTCAGGCCTCCATTAAGTGCAAACAAACGAGGCCTAAGTGTACCATGCCTGAACATACTGCAGATTTATTGAGTTACTGGATTAGGAGAGGGGTTAGTAAGAGCAAGAAGACATGGTGCATTTTGATTCCACATTGCATATGGTGGTCAGTTTGGACAGAAAGAAACTGTAAAAATTTTGAAGACATTTCCAATTCCATTCCTAAGGTTAAATGAAATTGTACTGTTATGCCTAGAGGATTCAGAATAGTTCATAGAATTCTTAGATCCTTTTAAGTACTTTTTTCTGTTTTGAAGGTGCCTGGAATCTCCTTAATGCTGAAGAATACACCATTACCATTTTCCAAAAAAATAAAAAGAAGAGATTTCACTAGCTCCATTTCGCATGTTGTGCTAAAGGTATTTTGTATTATTTTATTAGCCAATATTACTCCATAAGAACCACTGTTTCATTCTCTTGTACAATGAGGCAGAAAGAAATTCAGAGTACAGCTTCCAACTTCTGGCCCTAAGATTTTTCGCTCAACTTGTCTGATCCATAAAGAATAAAGAGCACAGTGTCAGACAAAGCATAGAGCTTCCTAGAAAACCATTTATTCTACTGTTAAAACCTAAGACATTATTGGGCAAGCTATTTAATCAGCATATTTCTTTTCAAAGTTGGAGTCAGATGTAGAAATCTATTTATTCGGCTGTTAAAACTCAAGACATTATTGCACAAGCTATTCATTAAGCATGTTTCTTTTCAAAGTTGTTGTCGGGATTAAACAAATTTATGGTTTATTTCCCACTATATTAGCTTTAGGTGATTAACATTTGTTCATGTTGTCTTCACATGTTTCTTCTAAAGCATGATTGTGTTGATACAACCCACTAACATTTTATTACTACATTAAATACTGGCTTGCAACATGTAGGCAACTTACCTTTTGTTTTTTTCCTTTTATACTACAGGTATGAACTATGGAAACCATATCTCCGCGCTATGATGGAATGTGATATGAAAGCCGTTAGCATAGGAACCAAGAGAAAGGCTGAGGTTCTAGAAACTTGCTT
Organism: Capsicum annuum; assembly: GCF_002878395.1. NCBI lineage: Eukaryota > Viridiplantae > Streptophyta > Magnoliopsida > Solanales > Solanaceae > Capsicum > Capsicum annuum. The sequence goes on from NC_061121.1 coordinate 70,951,623, forward strand.
GCAGCAGATGAAAGCGTGCTTTTTAGATGTAAGTCAATAACAAAATTCAGAAATACAGATGCTTTTCAAGATTTTCTTGTGATACTTACACTTTGAATTCATCCTAAGCAATAGAACTCTCTCGGTCTTACAAGAGCATGCTAATCTGTCAAGTTTCATAGTTAGCGGAACTTTGTTCATATTGTGGAACACAATAGTGATGTCATGAATGAGCACTTAAGAAGTCTTCGTGTACCCTTTTGATGAATTTTTGTATTCTATATTTGACTTGAAGTGCATTAAAAGATGATGGAGTTTTCCTTTTTGAGTGCATTTACTTTAGTTAGAGCATGAATTGTTACTCAATGAAAGGGTAGCAAACATTATCATTTCCTTGCTGGCATTTGTAGTATGTGGACTTGTTTCATTGGCTAAGGTTGTGAAGTCTTTGAGAGGAGAGATTTTATTAATTCTCAAGTGTATCTATACAACCAATTACAGGTATTTATACACAAAACTGAAGCCTAATTAGGAAATATACAATTAACAACAACAACAACAAACCCAGTGTATTCCCACAAAGTGGGGTTTGGGGAGGGTAAGATGTACGCAGTCCAACCTGCTACCTCCGAAGAAGTAGAGAGACTGTTTCCGATAGACCCCCGACTCAAGATAAAGAATAGTAAACAAGGGGATGGATGACATAACATAAATAAGGTATAAGAAATAATAAAATAGAAATCGGAGGAATACACAATACGAGAAATAAGGGCAACACGAAGTAAGAAAATAGGAACTAAGAAATAAGAGATAGGACACCCACCTAGTTGTAACATACACTCACATACCAAAGACACCTATGTACACAGTCCTAGGATTACTAACCCGGCTACACAAGATCTCTCCTAACTGCTTGCTACAACCCACATACTCACACTAGCCTTCTACCCTTATCCGCGCCCTCTACACCTTTCTATCTAGGGTCATGTCTTCAGTAAGTTGAAGCTGGTCCATGTCATGTCTAATCACTTCACTCCAGTACTTCTTCGGTCTACCTCTACCCCTCCTGAAGCCATCCAAAGCTAGCCTCTCACACCTACGAACTTGGGCATCCGCGCCCCACCTCATCACATGCCCAAACCATCCCAGCCTTCTTTCCTGCATCTTGTCCTCCACCGAAGCCACTTCCACTTTCTCCCGGATAATCTCATTCCTAACTCTGTCCCCTCTAGTAAGCCCCCACATCCAACGCAACACTCTCATTTTCGCCACCTTCAATTTTTGGATGTGGCAGTGCTTGACTGGCCAATACTTAGCTCTATACAACATAGCCGGACGGACTGCCACTCTATAGAATTTGCCTTTAAGCTTAAGGGGCACCTTCTTATCACACAACACTCCCGAGGCGAGCCTCCACTTCATCCAACCTGCTCCAATACGTTTAGAGATATCCTCATCAATCTCACTATTCCCCTGAATCATAGACCTAAGATACTTAAACTATCCTTCTTACAAACATCCCGGGAGTCCAATCTCACCACCACATCGTCCTCCTGCCTCAAGTCATTAAACTTGCATTCTAAATACTCCGTCTTGGACCTACTCAACCTGAACCCCTTAGACTCAAAGGTTTGTCTCCAAACCTTCAATTTGTCCCCCCCTTCCCCCCGCGTCTCATCAATCAGCACTATATCATCCGCAAATAACATACACCAAGGCATCTCGCCTTGAATACTCCGCATCAACACGTCCATCACCAACGCAAAAAGGAACGGACTAAGAGTCGATCCCTGATGCAACCCTTTCTCGACCGGAAAATGCTTTGAGTCTCCTCCCGCCGTTCTCACCCGGGTCTTTCCTCCATCGTACATGTTCTTAATAGCTTTGATGTACGCCACCGGGACCGCTCTCACCTCCAAGCATCTCCAAAGAACCTCCCTCGGGACTTTATCATATGTTTTTTCCAGGTCAATGAACACTATGTGTAAATCCCTCTTCCTTTCTCTATACTGCTCCACCAATCTCCTCACAAGGTGGATTGCCTCTGTCGTCGAGCAACCAGGCATAAATCCAATTGATTCTCCGAAACGGACACAACCCTCCTCAATCTTCGCTAAACCACTCTCTCCCAAATCTTCATAGTGTGACTCAACAGCTTAATACCCCTATAGTTGTTGCAACTTTGGATGTCACCCTTGTTTTTATACAACGGAATCATCAAACTCCATCTTCAAGCCTCAGGCATTCTCGCAGTCTTAAAAATGCCGTTAAACAAATCAGTCAACCACCTTAAACTAGCCCCACCAGCATACTTCCAAAAATCCACCGGAATCTCGTCATGCCCTGTCGCCCTACCCCTCCGCATCCTACGAATAACCTCTCTAACCTCCTCAACCTTAAAACGCCTACAGTAACTGAAATTACGTCTCTCCTCCGAGTGCTCCAGCTCCCCTAACTCAATGCCTTTGTCCCCCCTCCTCGTTCAAAAGTCTATGAAAGTACTTCTGCCATCTCTTCTTAATGTGAACATCCTCACCAAAACACTACCATCCCCTCCTTAATGCACTTCACTTGATCGAGGTCACGACCCTTCCGCTCCCTAGCCTTAGCAAGCCTATACAACCTCTTGTCACAGCCTTTCACCTCTAACCCCGCATACAAGCTCTCGAACGCTGCTGACTTAGGATTAATACAACAAATAACATCATTATGCTAAGGTGGTACATACTTGAGATATAACCATGAATCCTTTGTCTTCGTCATGAAAAGTTTAGTAAGAATGTTACAAAGGAAATGGCTATGACAAGTATCAAGAGATAAAGAAACTACAAAGGTCTTAATGGTATCACTAAGTCCAAAAGGTAAGGCTACCTTTGTCTTAGGAACCATAAGACACAATTGTTTCATTACCTTTTCAAGTGGCCTCATCAAACGTGGTGCCACTATTGGTCTCAAAGTCCACCAATCCCACATAGCATTGTCATTCAAACAAGTGGACCAACCAACAAGACCCCTACCTCTACTTAATGCAAATTCAAAACTAGCATGGATGTCATTTGCATATTGGGCTTTAGAGATCTGATCATACTAGAATCATATCAAAATAAGTTCACAATGAGATTTAAATTGGATTAAATATGAATAGAAACAGATTTGTTAACACTCTCGCTCAAGTTGGTGCAATAGATATCACACAGGCCTAACTTGCAAACTAAGTTGTGAAAGCTTCTATTGCTAAGCCTTATAGTAAAAACAACTGCTAGCTGCTTAGACAACTGCTAGCTAATAAGCTGCTTATAATATCACACTCATATTATTATCTTTCTAATAAGCTGAGAACCAAGTTCTTTTATCATGCGGAGGAGCCTTGTGCTCAAAATCATTATTTTAGAGTTATGCTAGTGAGCCTTGTGCTCTAAATCATAAGAAATTCATACTGGTGAGCCTTGCACTCTAATTCATAAGAAATTCACTAAGTGTAGGTTTTAAGACCAAAAAGCACTCTTTTAGGAATCATTTTGAAATTCATAAATTATTCATAGACCGCCTTTCCGGTGTCTCCTTTTTCATATCTAATTTGCGTAGCAACGTGTTTTTTTCTAGTGATTGCTTCTCATATCTGATTTGTGTAGCGCCGTGCATCTTTTCCATGACTATTTTCTCATATCTAATTTGTGTAGCACCGTGCATCTTTCCAGTGACTGCTTTCTCATATCTGATTTGCGTAGCACCATGTATATCTTCATACTACGTTCTTATATCTGAGTTGCATAATACTATGCATCTTTTCGGTGACTCCTCAAATTTGATTTGCATAGTTTCATGCTAAGTTGCTCGGACTCACAAAAAATGTTGCCTTACCTGTATCAGATCCTTACAAAATACACTATTTTTGGAGGATCCTACATGCACCCGTAGACATTTTTGAAGAGTCCGAGCAACTTAGGTTTCATGCCTCTTTTCGGTGAATCTTCAGATTTGATTTATGTAGTCTCACTTTTTGTTGATATTGCATGAAAACCAACACCACTAAAAGGTCAACCTCAATCAGTGCCATAATGAATCAACCTCCCACACGCCTCCACACACCGATGCATGAGCTTGTTTCAGCTAGTTGTTCGACGACTTTCTTGTTCAAGATCCACTCGTCTCTTGATTTTGAGACGACCCATATATTTTATATAGGTTTCCATTAATTTTTCAATTTGTTCCCTTTCAATTGTGGTCGCCCAAATGTCTAAAGCCATCTTTACCAGTTTTCTTGCAAATATCTTCACTAAGTCCCTCTCTAGTCCTTGTATTCATCACATCTATAACAAGCTTAGTACATATGACCTATATGCACCAGCTTTGGGGGAGTGTTAGAGTTGGAGTAGGAACACAAATAGTATATAGAATCCTACTTGGAAACAATTCAAAATATTCTTCTCTTATATTTCTCACAGTAAGAATTCATGAGATTGATTCATAAACATGAGATAGGGACATATTTGAGAATTCAAACTCTTTTATAGAGGATTCTTGGGATTTTCATCAAAAGTTTAGGAAATCAAGACCTGAGGGTTTTGACCTAACCCTACCTCACCTATAAAAGATACCGAGATTACAAGGGACACATTCGTGGGAAGAATAAGATGTCCCCACACGTTAAGGATTCTGTACATTCTTAGCTAATGGAAGATGGTAGAACTTGGAGAAGCTTGATAGATTGCTCTTTCCTGAGTCTTGAGCGTAGTTTTTCTTGAAACTCTTATAGCCTAGGTTGGGGAGAGAGGATAGGAATAAAAATGTATGTTTCTAAATGGCTTTATCTATAAAAAAAGGTTTTAGAACGTATAGAAAGAGTGCCCAAAAGTTGAAGGACATAAACACCCTTAAGTGGATGTAGTGCTGAAAAATTACTCGAACTAGCCTTAGGGCGTTACTGTGTTGGGCTATGGGAAGGGTGCCGCGGTGTCCCTGCTGTATTTCAGTCTCTAAAGTTTGAGCTTTGGATCTCAGGCCGACTCAGATGCCATAGCCCTAGCGTGCAAGCTAAGTTGCCCGAACTCGGGTGCGAGTATCTGAGAAGGGTGTGGATCCGAGAGTCGGATTCATCAAAATTTAAATTTTAAAATTTGGGGTTTCGAATCTGAATATGGATATGGGTGCAGGGATTCGGCTAAAAAATACATATAATTAGTAGTACTTTTTCAATGCTAGGGTAATATCACGTATTCATCAGAATCCACTTTTGGTGAGCATGCTGTCACTTGATGTTTTATTGTGTGGGATTATTCTCTAACTAAAATATTATTTTACTATATATAATTATATATTGACTCTTTTTATATTATAAAGAGTTTAAAAATATATAACCGACATAGATTCTTTATATATTCTGAGGAATAAATATAAAGACATCGACACAATCTCTTTCTTCCCCAAAACGTGAGATCTTTGTTTCTTCCCCAAGCTCATCGCACGTTGTAATTACTCCTCTGGTTCAGCTGGGTTCCAGAAGTATGATTGTCTCTTTCTTCCTCAAGACATCGACAACTGAAAATTGGATTTGTTTGTCAACTTTATAGTTGTTGGTCTATTATCTAATGTTTTCCCTCAAATTTGTTCTTGATTTTGGTCAACATATCCGAAATCATTTGACCGAATCTGAGACGGCGGAAGCACCCGCGTTAGTCTCTTGTCGAAATAAATTCAGCAGCTAAACCGAAGAGTCCGCGCAACATAGCGTGCAAGGCGTTGACCTGGGCGGCACCTTAGCCTCTGTGCCTGGCTTGGCTTGCTCTTGCGACCTTGGACTGATTTCTAACCAATTTTGGGTCAACTAACTTGACATCGGAGCTTCAACACATGTACTGGACGACCTAGCAATATCTCCTCCTTGGGGATCATTTGTCCTCGGATGAGGGTTATGAAAATTTTGACAGCGTATATCTCTTGAACGGGACTAACTCAATCTCAAGAATGGGTACTAACTAGATGCGAGGTGTTAGAAAAGATACCATACATGGTGGCATGTTTCGCCGGGCTAGTGGCTAGAAAAGCTCTATCCTAACACAGGAAAACTTAATAAAAAGGGTATTACAGATCTGCTCAAATTATTTCTTATATGGGTAAGAGGTAGAGACAACAAACCATTTGTTTTTACATTGTGTAGTAGCCAAACAACTTTGGGATTTGTAGCTTTACCTTGCATTTGTAAAAGAGGTTATTTCCAAGGCTTGAACCCGTGACCTTCTATCACATGACAACAACTTTACCAATTACTCCAGAACAAACTAAGGTCGATGAAGACTCGTCCCAACAATCATTTGGTGGAAAGTTTGGAAGGAAAGAAACTCTAGGTGCTTTGAAGATAGAGCTAGCCATATTTAGAGGCTCTAGATGAACTATGTTCCTCTTTTTTGTTTTTGGTGTAATGTTTTGTATATTGACAATATTGAGTCAATTATACATGTTTTAGATTCCTTGTGCGATGAGTCTTGAAATTTTTTGGGGTCTTTTGTTTGTAATCAATGTTTTGGTTTCTTGCACTAGTTTGTGCTATTTGCTTTTTTTAATATACTGGTACATAGCCTTACACCAATCAATAGAGGGAGGAGCTTTGGGAACAAATTGCAGTGCAAGGAATTATAGAATGATAATTGGGTGTTTTGGTGGTGGTTGGGGGGGGGGTAATTTTAATGTGTGTAGATATGATTCCAATGCTATGAGAACCTTCGTAGACACCTATGCATTATTCATCTTCCATTGCACGGAGCCTTCTGCACTTGTTCAAGGGTAAGAGTTTTGTTAGAGAAAATGGAATGTCTATTTTAAAGCAGTGAAGCAACTTGCATTCCTAAATGTCAGTTCTAACCATAGGCCTATAATCTTGGAGAGAGGAGACTTGGAAACTAGACTTTCATATTTTTAATTCGAGAATATATGGTTCCAAGTAGTTGCAAAATGCTTTGTGCAGGTACATTCCCCAAGAACACTGTCTCTCCTACTTCCTAGGAGGGAGGACAACCCTCTTTTTCCTATGTTCTTAGCCCAAAAACACCATCTTTTAACCAGAGCCACCATATTCTATGGTAGCTCCAATCCTTTTTTTTCTTCTTTCCTTTTTTTTTCTCTTTGCCGCCTGAGATCTTATTTTCTATGGAGGAAAGCAAAATCTATTTCAATGCTGGATTCAAATCCTTTGACATTACCTGGTGGATAGTAGGTAGGGACACTAGGTATGAATGGGTAGGGAGAAATCGAAACATAATGAGAAGATCAACCATGAACACGAAGGTCATGAAATGGATCTGCAGCATACTCAAAGAAGTGAGAAAATGGCGATAAGGAGATGGAAGAACAAGGAGACTCTCAAAATTTTTCTGTACAAGGAAAGCTAATGAACATGGTAGATACATGAGTATCATATCTCTTTATGGGCTGGAAAGATCAGTAATCATTATTTTTGAGATATCCATAAATGCAGGGTGGAATGAGATAACATTTAAGATGGAACGGTTCATTCGGTGCTCCAATCATAGTTTGTTGATAGAACAACTCAGACCATTAAGGAAGATCTTTCTTAAGACAATGTAGCAGGGGAAAGTAAATGGCACTCTGACATCTTGCGTGTCCGATAGTTACATTCAGCAAAGGAGACATTAATGTCACAGTGTCTCTTGGAACTAAAGACACTGGTTTATTCAAGAGATGTATTGTGGCATCCTTTCTTGAGGGAGATATAGAGATTCCAACATTATCAGATATCAAAAAGTGGTCTGCAATTTCATAGAATACGGTTTTTGAGATCAACATGTATAAGATGGCTAACAGTAAGTTCCTCTTCGAATTTCCAAATAGGACTATGGTAGAGCAGATTATCCAGAGGGAGTGGAGTTGGAAGAAGAGAAAATCAGACTTCATTTGTGGAACCCAGTTATCGGATGCTCACTCTTTAATAAAAAATCCAGTAGTACTTGGATTCGAGCCCTGGGAGTGTCGTTGCATCTATGGTCTCAATGAACCTTCAAAGAAATTGGAAATCTCAGTGGATGCTGGGTAGCAACGGAAGAAGAAACAAATATGAAGAACCATCTAAGGTGGGTGAGAATCCAGATTGTAGGGGATGGTGAGAATTGTCCTAAAGAGATTTCAATACAAAGAGATGGAATCATATTCATCATCCCAATTTGGGTTGAGAAATGAAATTGTTTTCAAAGAATTTTGCTGGAGGCGGAGGGTTACAGTGCTATAACCTCTGGTCCAATAGATCACATAGACCTCTGGGTAAAAGACTCGGTCTCTGTTGGTAAAGGACATAGGAGCATGTGCGATCCTGAGAGACCAAAAAGAGAACATGTGGGTTGTTCAGTGACAACTGGAGGAATTTTAAATTTGAGAACACAAGCATGTGACAAGGAGGTGGGGTTTTATAAGTCTTACACTCAATAAGTAGGCCGGTGCAAATTAAATAAATTGATTGGGCCTAACGCAGCTCAGGTACTTTTTAATGATCTGGCACGCTCTAAGAGTGATTATTAGTTCGATCCTCTTTCTGAAGAAGCAATTAGAAACAACTCAAACAATACAATGGCGGTGATGGAGTCTTCTATGCATGGGAAAGATGAGAACCAAGGAAAAATTGATTCTAACACAGGAATCAAGGACATGCAGAGTAAGGCAGCTCCGGAAAACATGGCAATCAAGGTTAGTAGTGAAAAATCTAGATGGGGGATTCAAATACAATAAAAAATAAGATTGTCATGATTATGCAAGATGAAACAGAAATTGAAGAGTAGAATATGGAAGATGTAGAACCAATCCAACATCATCATAGCTTAAATATACAAAAGGAGAAGGAGACCCTCCATGTAGGTGACAAAATTTGATCAAGTTGGGGAAAATTTTTGGGGTCGATTTCCAGGGACACGAAGAAGAAACATTGGAATTGTTGATGCAAATTGACAGTTGTAAACAGGCAAGGAAGATGGAAAGTGATTCCATTATCAAAAGTTCAAGATACAAAGGGACTCAAGAACTTAAAAGGCTCACTTTGATGTAAGTTCAAAGATGATAGAAAAAGTGATTCCATTATCAAAAGTTCAAGATACAAAGGGACTCAAGAACTTAAAAGGCTCACTTTGATGTAAGTTCAAAGATGATAGAAAAAGGGATAGGAAAAGGAAGGGAAGCTGTTATAATGAATGTAAAACTGGTGACATGGAATGTTAGGGGTCTAAACAGTGGGGATAAAAGATGGTTTGTGAAGAGTTTAATTTACAACTAGAATGCAGATATTGTTTGTCTTCAGGAATCAAAGTTAGTGGGGGAAGTCAAAGATTTGATTAAAGAAATATGGGGTGGAAGATAGGTGAAACATGCTTGTCTACAAGCTAGTGGTACTAAAGGGGCAATCCTGATGATTTGGGATATTAGGTCTTGGAAGGGGGAGATTCTGGAAGTTGGATCCAATTCTCTTATTTGGGATATTAGGTCTTGGAAGGGGGAGATTCTGGAAGTTGGATCCAATTCTCTTACCTGTAGTTTTGATGAGGCATTACTGCATGACTTCAAGTGCCACATAACAAGAGTATATGCTCCAAATTATAGATTGAAAAAAGAACATGTATGGGAGGAATTAGGGGATGTCAGGAGTTTGTTTGAAGGGCCATAGGCTGTTTGCGGAGATTTTAATGTCACAAGATTTCCATAAAAAAAAAGAAATTGCATTAGAAGAACCACAATGATGGAGGAATTCTCTGATTTCATAGAAGACATGGAGCTGCTGGACTTGCAACTGGAGGGGGGCAATTATACTTGGTGTAAAGGAGATTGTAGTAATGTTGCCTCCAGAATTGATAGAATACTAGTATCTAAAGAGTGGGATAGTTTCAGGAGAATTAATCATGTTTTGTTGCAAAGTTTTTAATTTGACATTGCCCTTTTTCGAAGCACGATCAGGATTTAACTTCAACATGCTAAAAAGTCATTTTACCCAACAACTAGGGACTTGGTTTAAAGGACCTGGCTCTCCAGAACAAAAACCTTCTCATCAAATGGCTACGGAAGTACCAAACTTTACGTGAAGAAGTGGGCAAGGCAAAACATGGTACATGGTAGAATATGAGTAGGAATAGGAATATATAAAATCGTACTTGAAAAAGGATTATAGTGTAGTGTTTATAAATAGGGTCTGGATGTAATTATGGTAACATACAATTTCAATAATATTTTTCTCCATTTTTTCTCACATGGTATCAGAGAATTGGTGAGAAACTTTAGAAAAGAAAACTCAGTCACCGTGTATCAGTTTTTGGTGACTGATTTGTGTCATTTTCTGTTTTGTGGGTTGTGTGCAAAATACACCACCACCAAGAGGATCGGAAAGCTCAGGCGACGAAAATCCAATCAAAACCACCAGAAAAGTGCCAGCCACGTGCCTCTACGCGCCTGTTGGAATTCTGTAATTCCGGCAAGATCTGTTTCACGCGTTGGTGCGTGAGCCCATCTCCGTTAAATTTTTAAGTTGTTCCTTTTTTGGGGTCGTTGATCTATTTCGACTCCGACCAGTTACTCCTTTTCAGATTCAGATCGCCGGAACTTAATTCTGGCGACTTCATTTTTTTTCCGGCGAATTGTTAGACATTCAGATTCTATTTCTAGGTGCTTTCAAGTCAAAATTCCTAAGATGTCTTGGGTATGATATTTTTGGCTCCAAAAATACTGGAATTGGAAGTTCAAGTACTATGATCACTTCCAAACCTTTAATGGGAAGTTAAAATTATTTAGCATGGGCTTCCTCAGTTGAGTTGTGGTGAAAAGGCCAAGGTGTCCAAGATCACTTAAAGATTAAGACAAGTGTGGCAGATAAAAAGGCAAAAGCTAGCGCGGATGATGCACAAGCCAAAGAACAATGGGAGAAAGTTGACGCTCAATTATGTAGTCTCTTATGGCGATCTATTGATTCGAAGTTGATGCCCTTGTTTTGCCCATTCTAGACGTGTTATTTAGTTTGGGAAAAGGCTCGTACTTTATACACTAATGACATATCTCGTTTTTATGATATGATGTCTCGAATGACCAACTTGAAGAAATAAGAGTTCAATATGTCTACTTGGGACAAGTAGAAGCAGTCATGGAAGAATTTGATAGATTGATGTCCGTCACTGCGGATGTGGAAAAACAACAAAAGCATAGACAAATGTTGTTTTTAGTTCTTACACTTGCTGGACTTTCTACTAACCATGGTGCAGTACATAATCAGATTTGAGCTAGTCCTACGGTTCCTACAATTGATGAGTTATTCTCTCGTCTGCTTCGTCTTGCCACGCCTTCCAGTCACAAAGTAATTTCATCACCCACTGTTAATTCCTCTATTATTGCATCTCAAACCATAGAAAAACGAACATATCAGCCTATGGAAAATCGGCGGAGAGGAGGTCGTTCTGGAAAATCTCGATCGAAGTGTAGTTATTGTCGTAAAGTTGGACACACTCAGGATATATGTCATTGTTTGCATGGTCCATCTCCCAGTTATGATCCTATTGTTGTAAGGAAATATAATGAGTTCCTTAGGAATCGAGCAAGTAAGCAGATATCTCCACAGCCTAATCGACCATCCAATAATGCTCATATTGCGTAAACAGAATATAATGAGTTCCTTCAGTATCGAGCAAGTAAGCAGACATCTCCACAAGTAGTCTCGGTTGCCCAGCCTAATGCTTTTGTTGCTGGTAATGCTTTTGCTTGTGTTTCACAGTCTAGTACTCTTAGATCATGGGTCATGGACTCAGGTGCTTCTGATCATATTTCTGATAGCAAATCACTTCTGTTTTATATTGTTTATTCACAATCTCTTCCTGTTATTACTTTAGCCAATGGGATCCGAACAAAACCAAAAAGAGTTGTACAAGCCAAACCCCTATCTTCTGTCACTCTAGACTCTGTTCTTTATGTCCTTTTAATCTTGCATCTGTTAGTCATTTGACACGTGCCTTTCATTGTAGCATAACTTTACTTGACGTTTCTCTTCTAATGCAGGACCGCAGTACTGGACAGACGATTGACACAAGACATGAATCACAAGGCCTTTATTATCTTACCTCTTCAAATTTCTTCACAGCATGCTCCATTATAGACCCTCCAAACCTAATTCACAACCGTTTCGGACATTCGAGCATATCCAAGCTACAAAAGATGGTGCTTAGTTTGTCTGGTTTATCCACATTAGATTGTGAGTCATGTCAACTTGGGAAACACACCCGTGCTACTTTTTCATGTAACATTGAGAGTCGTTCAGAGTCTATTTTCTCATTAGTTCATTCTGATGTTTGGGGTCCTAATAGAGTCGATTCACCCTTAGGTTTTCGTTATTTTGTTAGTTTTATTGATGATTTTTCAAGATGTACTTGGGTTTCTTAAGGAAAGATCGTTCTGAGATTTTTTCTATATTAAAAATTTTTTGTGCTGAAATACAAACTCAATTTGGTGTTTCTATTCGTACTTTTCGAAGTGGTAATGCCTTAGAATACTTATCCTCTCAGTTTCAGGAGTTTATGTCTCCTTAAAGAATTATTCACCAGACGTTTTGTCCTACACCCCTCAGCAAAATGGTATAGCAGAAAAGAAGAATAGGCATCTTCTTGTGACTGCTCACACTCTTCTCATTGAATCCCATGTTCCGCTGATTTTTGGGGCGATGCATCCTCACATCTTGCTATCTAATTAATAGAATGCCATCATTTTTCATTCTGAATCAAGTTCCCCATTCCATATTGTTTCCATAGTCACCTCTCTACACCTTTATACTCTATCCTCCCTCGTGTCTTTGGGAGCACATGCTTTGTTCATAACTTAGCCCCTGGAAAAGATAACTTAGCTCCTCGTGCTCTCAAGTGTGTCTTTCTTGGTTACTCTCGAGTTCAAAAAGGGTATCGTTGTTATTCACCAGATGTTCGTCGCTATCTTATGTCCACCGATGTCACCTTTTTTGAATCTCAACCTTACTATACATCTTATGATCATCTTGATATTTCGGAGGTCTTACCCGTATCTCTAGATTTACCTGTATCAACCTTTGAGGAATTAATGATTACTTCTACGTCTCCAGTTGCAGTGCCACTACTTCTGACTTATCATTGTCGTCCGCGTCCAACATTAGTCTCAGATAATTTATGTCATGCGCCGAACACTGTCCTCACTGCGGACTTGCCTCTTCTTAGCCAATCAGTTACACTTCAAAAAGGTATACATTCAATTCATAATGCTAATCCACATTATACTTTCTTGAGTTATTATCGTCTATCATCACCCCATTATTCTTTTGTATAATCTTTGTCCTCTGTTTCCATCCCTAAGACTATAGGTGAAACACTTTCTTATCCAGGATGAAAGCAGACAATGATAGATGAGATGTCTGCTTCGCATTGTTACCTTTCTTGCAGGTAAATCTATTGTTAGTTGTCGTTGGGTTTATGCAGTCAAAGTTGGTGCAGACAGTCAGGTTGATCAGCTTAAGGCTCGCTTTGTTGCCAAAGGATATACACAAATATTTGGGCTTGATTATAGTGACACTTTCTCTCCCATGGCTAAAATAGCATCTGTCCGTTTTTTCTTATCTATTGCTACTGTTCGTCATTGGCCTCTTTATCAGTTGGACATTAAGAATGCTTTTATGTCCGGTGATCTTGTGGAAGAAGTCTACATAGAGCAACCACCTGTTTTTGTTGTTTAGGGGGAGTCTAATAGCCTTGTATATCGATTGCGCAGGTCACTCTATGGTCTGAATCAGTCTCCTCGAGCCTGGTTTGGAAAGTTTAGTACAGTAGTTCAACAGTTTGGCATGATTTGTAGTGGAGCTGATCACTCAGTGTTTCATCGGCATTCTGAACCAAATCTGTGTATTTATTTAGTGGTTTATGTTGACGATATCGATATCACCAACAATGATCAAGATGGTATCACTAAGTTGAAGCAACCTCTCTTTTAACATTTTCAGACTAAAGACCTCGGCAAACTGAAATATTTTTTAGGTATTGAAGTTGCTCAGTTCAGATCAGGCATTGTTATTTCTCAACGCAAGTATGCCTTAGACATTCTTGAGGACCCTGAAAGGTATAGGCGGTTGGTTGGAAAGTTGAATTATCTTACAATGACTAGATCTACATACCTTTTCTGCGAGTGTTGTAAGTCAGTCTATGACTTCTCCCTGTGATAGTCATTGGATGCAGTTGTTCGTATTCTGCGATACATAAAGTGAGCTCCAGATAAAGGACTACTCTTCGAGGATTAAGGTCATGAGCATATCATTCGATATGCAGATTGGGTAGGATCACCTTCTGATAGATGCTCTACATCCGGATATTGTGTTTAATAGGAGGTAATTTGGTGTCCTGAAATAGTAAGAAATAGAGTGTGGTTGTTCGATCTAGTGCGGAAGTAGAATATCGAGCAATGGCTGTAGCAACTTGTGAGCTAGTTTGGATCAAACAGTTGTTGAGAAAACCAAAATTTGCAGAAGCCAGTAAGATGGAACTTGTGTGTGATAATCAAGCAACCTTTCATATCACATCAAATCCAGTGTATCCTGTGAGGACTAAACACATAGAGATTGATTTTTACTTTGTCAGAGAAAAGATACTCTCAGGAGATATTGTTACAAAATTTGTGAAGTCAAGTAATCAACTTGCAGATATCTTCATCAAGTCCCTTAACTGTCCTCGTATTAATTACATTTGTCACAGGCTAGGTACATATGACTTGTATGCACCGGCTTGTGAGGAAGTGTTAGAATATGAGTAGGAATAGGAATAGTATATAAATTCCTACTTGAAAAAGGATTATAATGTAGTGTCTATAAATAGGGTCTGGGTGTTATTATGATAACATATAATCTCAATAATATTTTTCTCCATTATTTCTCATAGTACACAATCTCATTGGTGGAGTAACTTGTCTATCTTCCACATGGGGTAGGATTATGAAAAGGTACATGCATACATAATGAAGAATTTTTCCACAACACTCCATTAGTCCCAATCCCAGGCAATGGTTTGCGCACTGGATTCTGGAAGGATAGGTGGCTGAGCAACACTATCCTAATGAATGATTACCCTAGCATATATCAATTATCTTGTGCTCAAAATTTGGCGAACAACACTTGGAGCCTTCTTCTCAGAAAAAACCTACTAGACTTCGAGATTGAAGATATGATCAATCTGTTACACAGGCTAGAAGGTTACAGGCCAAAATTGCATACATCAAACAAGCTAAGATGGGGAAATGACAAAGAGGGAAGATAATCAGTTAAGGCTAGCTGTTGAAGTGTGTGAACATCTCATCTAAAAGCTTAAGCTATTAGAGAGAACATACTTTTATTATTTAATTATATTCTCAATACTCCCCCTCACGTGCGAGCCCGATTTTCTTTTCATGGGCCAAGCACGTGAAAATTCTTTTTTAATAATGGTTGACGATGAGATTCTATCCCAGGACCTTTGCTGCTTTGATACCATGTTGAAGTGTGTGACCATCTTGTCTAAAAGCTTAAGTTGTTAGATAGAGCACACTTTTATTATTTAATTATATTCTCAATACTAGCTAAAATGAGTGCTTCCACTTACTTGATTTACAATTGGCTGTGGAAGTTGATCTGGAAGACTAAGTTGCCAGAAAGATCATGTGTTTCAGCTGGACAGCCATCTATGAAGCATGATTAACCCAGGACAATATAAGTAAAAAGAAGATTCACATTGTCAATAGATGTCACATGTCCCAGCAGCTATGTTGCGCGGACTCGTTGGTTTCGACGCCGAACTCATTCCGACGCGACGCTGGTGCGGGCGCTAATGCGGGTGCATCTCCGATTCGGTCAAACGAATCTAGAGATGTTGACCCAACATCAAGAACAAAGTTGGTTGTGTCGCTGGAAGTGAGAAAGATCGGCGACGGGATTAGGGATATATCCGTCGGAAGGGAGAAAACCGACGATTGTAATTGTTATTGTCGTCGGAAGTGAGAAAATCGGCGACTGCTGTCATCGTCGGAAGGGAGAGTACCAAGCGACTGCTATCATCGCCGGAAAGGAGAAATCCGGCGACTGTTGACTTTTCCGGAAGGATGAAATCCAGCGACAGTAATTACTATGTCGGGATTTGAATAGTTGGGAAGAAAGGGAGACTGGTTGGGAACCATGAAATATAATAACTTTTCAGATCTACTAGATGTTTTTAGTAATTATATTTTTTTAAATATAAATAGAATTTTTATATTTAATATAGTAAAAATATGTGTCTGTTGGTTTTCCATAAAAGACAAATTTATATTAATATAGTAAAAAAAATATATGTGCCTGTTGGTTTTCCAAAAATACAAGTATATACTATAGATTAATCCTAATTGAAAAGTAACTAAATGTTAAAAGTGAATTTTAGAATATCTTTATAATTCTTCATTTATAATATTTATCCATCCTCGAATTTGCACCCCCGAATCTTAAAATTTAAATTTTGATGAATCCAACTCTTGGATTCGCACCTGTCTAGGATACCCATACCCGAGTCCATACAACTTAGTCCAACAGAACTTCGAGTCAACTAATCACCTATTCCTCTACTGTGAAGTGACTTCAGAAATATGGAATATGATTTTCTCCATCTTTGGGCTAAGCTGGGTAATACCGCAGAGCACTAAAGAAGCAGTTGAGGGGTGGTGTACCTGGCGAGTTGGTAAAGCGATCAAACAAGTATATTTATATAGCTGACATAATGCCTCACCTGTAGATCCCCCTGATAACTTTTTATACTTTGTTAGCTTTATGGTCCTGTCATAGTTTCTGATATCAAGCAGCTAACTGTATTCCTGCTTACATATCCTTTGTAATTTATGCATCTACTTGATGCCAGTACTGATATCTACTATTCGTGAAAAAATAAATATACTAGTACATGGTATCTTCTCAAACAAAGAAAAAAAGAAGAGAAACTGAATTGTCATCTTCTTCTCCATATTCACTGCATATTTTATGAGTTAAAGAAATTACTAGTTTGCTAGCTTGCCATTAAATTGGTCCCACATGCTATCTCTGGAGTTTGTATAATGTATCTCCACTTCGTTAGCTCAAGCTGTTAGAGAAGGGAGAATTCTGTTCACAACCATCAACTCTAGCCTAGTTGCATATTATTTCTCCTCAAGACACGCGAGGTTCCTATTCCTAATATCAGCTGGACTTGAATCCAATATCAAATTGAACAGTGACCTCACCTGATTTCCAATGATTAAGATGTTACAAATGGTGGCCGTTAGAATATTCAACATCTCCTGCTGGTTGTCCTACAAAAAGAATTTTGGGATAATGCCATAGTGTGTGGATCTTAAAATAATAGTACCTAGACTTTGCTGGAAATGAGGTTCACTACTTTTTGGTTCAGGGACAAAGGAATACCAATGCTAAGATAATGATCAGAATGAGACACAGTCCTGCTTTGTATCATTAGGTTCAAGGCACTTCATTATACTTTTTATGTACTCGGAGAAATTTTTTGCAGGCCAGGACAAACAGAGGAAAGCTCTTTGAAGCGATGGCTATCTTCTTTGAAAGGTACTCCCCCCTTCCATTTTATGTGGCACACTTTCCTTTTTGGTCCGTCGTAGAAAGAATGACACCTTTCCTTAGTTGGTAACTATTTAAAGGCATAATTCCTCTTTTACACTTATTGGTCCCACTTGATTTTAAAGATAGTACTTCTTTGTTTTCTTTTTTACTTTTCTAGAAAGGATATTTGGTAAACTTCACACAGTCTCTACTTATATCTTAAACTCCGTGCCCTGTCAAAAGGTGACACATAAAATGGGATAGAGTGTATCTTTTGCTTGCTTTACTGATGCCTGGTTCATTCCTTTGATTGCCTGAAAATTGTGGCTCTGCAGTTCAAACAGATCCAGTGGTGGTGAGCTACAAGCAGTTGGAGGTGTTGTTCGGAGATGTGGACTTTGTCTAGAGTCAGATATGGTGCTCAGACAAAAATCGGTAATGAGTAGAATTAATTCCTTTGGATCTCATTGCTAGTTCCTGCTCCAATGTTCCTCTTTCATTTAGCATGCAGCCTGTTATTGGAAACAACATATTAATTGCTGAGAACATGTTTAGTGATCATACATAGAACTAGAAAACCGTTAATCTTGAGTCTGTCAAATCTCCGGATATAGGCCATACTAATGCACCAGGACTATTAGTTTTCCTTTTTATAGACCAGCATAATAGTGTATATATCACTGCATCAAGAGCTTATCGGTTGCGTGAATTCATCTAGTGGCTAAACTGGGATATGTGAGACGGCTGCATGCTTAAGGATCTGCAATGTCTCATTTTCTAATTGAAGTTTCCCTATCCCTGCGCACGTTTTCTGATAAAAGTTTCTCCTTAATGCAGGATGGGAGCTTCATGGTTGGTTGCTTGGGTTACCCACAAGTAGGTGCTTTTCCTATAATTCAGTTCAACAGCTATTGTAGAAATCTTGCTATTGTTTCTAGAGAGCCTGTAATTCCAGAATAGATAAGACCTGCTAATGTAGATTGTAATATTTCATTGTTGAACCTAATTATACTTCCACAGCAATTCAGTAGCTGCATTCAGTCTCTCTGGTTCTCTGCCAAACTTCTGGTACCTTCTCTTGCAATTTTTGCAAGGCAATCAATCTGAACCCTATTAGTATCTCTTGAAGATGAAGTATCCATGGACCAAACCACCAAGTTTTGTTGCTTAGGGGTGTATGCTGGTTATGCCAATCGCTATTTGTTATGAAGAAGTTACCAAGAGCATGATTTGCTAAACTAAGTACAATTGTTTAGGAGTTCGGTATGACTCTTAGTGAGGCTAATCATTCTGTATTCGATCAGTATTTTTGCTCGAAACTCATTATTTATTTGGTGGTTTATGCTGATGACAAAGTCATCACAGATAGTGTTCAAAATGGTATCTCTAAGTTGAAGCAAACACCTTTTCAACATTTGTATACGAAGGATCTAGTCATATTACCATATTTTCTAGGCATTGAGGTGGCCCAATTCATACAGGGCATTGTCCTATCACAACTTGAAAACACCAAGTGGCTCTTGATAATTTTAGGGAAACCAGGATGACAATTTGTTGGTCTGTTGATACTCCCGTGAACCCAAATGACAAACTTCTACCAGATCACTAGAATTATCTCAGTGGCTCGACTTGGCGTTGCCTTTGTAGTAAGCATTACAAGTCTATTTTCAAACTCTCCATGTGATGCCCATTGTGATGCAATAGTCCGTATCCTTCGTTATATAAAAACTGCTCGAACCGAAGAATTACTTTACGAAGATAGGGCATATTGTGCCTATACATTTGCAGATTGGGAAGTCACCTTCAGATATTGTGTTTTGATTAGAGGTAGCTTGGTGTTTGAAAGAGTAAGAAGCGAAATGTGGTGGGTAGGTCTTGTGTGAAGCAGAATATTAAGCCATGGTGGTAGCAACATGCGAACTCATGGATGACGCAGTTGCTCAAAGAATTTAAGGCCTCATTTGTTAGCACTTAATGAATGTCTGAATTGAATGATTCAGACTTTAGACCATTAAGTGCATTTGTTTTTCATTAACATTTTGGCTCTTAATAGGTCTGAATAGGTCTTATTTATTCAGATCTAAGGCCTTCTTATTTGTTTGGACTTAATAGAGTTCTGAATCTGAATGATTCAGACTTCAGACCATTAAGTGCATTTGTTTTCCATTAAGATTTTGCCTCTTAATATGTCTGGATAGGTCTTAATCGTTCAGATCTGGAACTAAGTCTTAATCATTAAGAGGTATTTTTGTATTGGATAATATTCACCCCCACTCTATCCATAAATCAGTCACCACCAATAACCACCTCTGCCTCCACCACCATTGTCAACCACCACCTAGCCACCAACCACCTCCGTCCTCACAATCACCATTACAATCATAATTGCTATTAACCACTATTTTCAGCTGCTACCATATCTACTACCTCCATTATTTAAATTATATTCGCCGCTATTGCAACCGTTAATTCTAACGTCAACGCCAATGCCAACACCAACAAAACCACTACCATCAACCACTATCGGCTAATTCTAACTACTAACCAATTTAGCTATCATAACTAGCGCCACCGCTAATTACCACTAACGTATCATCAACATCCACACATTCTTCGGCCACCACCGCCACCATCATTGTCACTGGTGTCACCACCTTTACCACCGCTTCAACCACCATCATCGATACAGTATATCTCTACTAATAATCATCTCCACCATCACAACTAACAATATCTCCAACTACCACCAACACATCGTCAACCATCATGCATTTATTTTTAAGCTATTACAATCAATACCTCCAACTACTAACATCAACCAACTTCACATCACTACCGCCACCACTACCAATCGCTACCATCCTAACAGTCACTACAATACCAAATATCTTTACTATCACAATTATCACCACCAACATTACTAATCACTAACATCACATTTACAAACCATCTTCATTATCACTAACAAATCTAAATATTTTTTTTCAATCAAATAATAATTTTATTGTATTAAATTAAATATATTTCTAGTATATAATTATATTTTATTTGAATTATATTTTTTATTATATATGCAAATAAATAAATTTTGCATATTCAGATATTGAAAAACAAATAGTCTTAACCTTTCAGTTTTTAGATCTGAAGACAATATCTTAATTATTCAGATATGCATTCAGATTTAGACATCTGAATCTTAATCACGAAGTCTTAAAAACAAATGCAACCTAAGTCTTAATCACGAAGAGGTATTCTTGTGTTGGATACTATTCACCACCACTCTATCCGTAATCATCAGTCACCACCACTAACCACCTCTGCCACCACCACCATTGTCAACCACCACCTAGCCACCAATTACCAGCATCACCAACCACCTCCACCATCACAACCACCATCCACAATCATAATTGCTACTAATCACTATTTTCAGTCGCTACTGCGTCTACCACTTTCATTATTTTAATAATATCCACCGTTATCACCATCGTCAACGCCAATGCCAACACCGCCAACACTACCACTATCATCAACCATTATCGGCTAATCTCAATTACTGACCAACTCATCTATCACAACTAGCGTCGCCGCTAACTATCACTAACACATCATCAACATCCATACATTCTTCGGCCACCACCATCGCCATTGTCACCAGTGCCGCCACCTCTACCATCGCTTCAACCACCATCGTCACTACAGTATATCTCTACTAGTAATCATCTCCACCATCACAGCTAACAACATCTCCAACTACCACTAACGCATAATCAACTATCATGTATTCATTTGTTAAGCTATCACAATCAAGACCTCCAATAACTAACATCAACCAACTTCACATCACTACCACCACCACTACCAATCACCACTTTCATAATAGTCACTACAATACCAAACATCTCTATCATTACAACTATCACCACTAACATTACTAATCACTAACGTCAATCATTACCACCACAACCACCATTACAAACCATCTCCATTATCACTAACAAATATAAATATTTTTTTCAATTAAATAATAATTTTATTGTATTAAATCAAATATTTTTCTAATATCTAATTATTTTTTATTTGAATTATATTTTTTATTATATATGTAAATAAATAAATTTTGCATATTCAGATATTGAAAAACAAATAGTCTTAACCATTCAGTTTTCAGATCTAAAGACAACATCTTAATCATTCAGATATGCATTCAGATTCAAACGCCTGAATCTTTATAAAAACAAGTTTGGAAAAACTGTTCAGATAGATCTTCTGTTGATAATCAAGCAACACTCCATATTGCATTACATCCTATGTTAGAGAAGGGTATTCTCTGCAGCATTGTTACAAAGTTCATAAAGTCAAATGATCAACTTGCAAATCTATTCACCAAATCTCTTACCGGTCCCCGAATTCATATACACACACACACTCTCCGATTAAAAAAGAATGACCTACTTTCTTTTTTAGTTCATTTAAAAAAGAGTGACCCCTATTCTTTTTAGCAACTTTTTAATTTTAACTTTCCATGTGGCATGTTTAAGACCACAAGATTGAAGAGTTTTTTGGTACATTTGACATATCTCTAATTTAAGACTACAAGATTCAAAAGTCTTATTTTTTTTCTTAAATTCCGTACCAAGTCAAAACTAGTTCATTCTTTTTCCATCCAGTGTTTTGAAAAGCGCTGAATCGCTCGCCTAAAGCGTGAAGCGAAGCGATAGTGGGTCGCTTTTTACACTTGAAGCGTTGGGGCAAGAAAAAAGCTCTCACTTTATGTCCAGAAGCGGGAAGCGCTGAAGCAAAAAAAGCGCAGAAAAGCTCGTTTAAGTGGATATTTAAGTTTATTTTCTTAGAGTTTTATTGCTTTATTTAATTTATTTTAGTTAAAACCCTTAAGTAGCTATACGACTGCATTTCTGCTGCTGCAACTTTTTTGGAACAACTGCTGAAGGTATGCGACTTCTTCTCTATTTCTCCTCTTCTTCTTCTTCTTTTCCTATTAGGGTTTTCTAGTTTTTTTTTCTTCTCCTCTATTACTCTTTTTTTTTTCTCTTCTTCTTCTCTATTCCAGTTCTGTTTTACTTTTTTTTTTGCTGTAGGTAATCTGACTTCCAACTCTATTTTTTTCTTTGTTTTTTTTTCTTCTCTATTTGTGTTGGTTGATTAAGACGCAAGACTGATTTTTAGTATTTTAGTAGTTTGCTTGAATGCTTGTTATGACTATCTATTCTCTTTTTAATTTGAGTATTGAATGATTATGCTATTTATTGAGCTCTTGGTTATTTATTTATGCATGTTTAATATTTTTTAATTTTGTACTAAATAGCGCTTTAATGGAAAAAAGCGTGCGCTTCGCTTCACGCTTCTCGCTTCTTTGAAGCGAGCCGTCGTTGGTTTTTTTCACCTCTCACTATTCTAGACACTGCTTCCATCTTTATTCCCCCATAATTCTTTTCCGATGACAAATAATTGAAATTAAATTCCCAGGAAGAATAATTTTGTCCAGTGAAGCAAACATTAGAGGATTCAAATTGATGTGAAGCCATGTTCTTGAATAGCTATAAAAATCAGAAACACTATGACTCCAAAAAAAACAACCAGAATGGACAAGATCAAAAGTCCAAGATGTTGATGAACCACCAACACAACTAATTTTTTTTAAAAAAAATTGAAATGAACCAAGATGGATTCTATGAAACTAGACAACCAAGAGAAGGCTCTAATACAATGTCAAATTTGTGCTGATTGTCTCTCAATGTTGAGAGTCTTGCTATTAAATAGAAAGTATTCAAAGATTAAATCTCCAAAAAACCCGCCTTTTCTATACTTAAAGATCAACTATTCTATCCCTTTAAATCCTCTGCTGTATCCCTCCTAATATGCTATTCTATCTCTTTGATTACTACATCATATCTCTATAATTACACATATGCAACAATATATAATTACATTAATGTATAAAATATTTACTATTAATTCATGATCTTTAAGTTGTCTATCTTGCTAACAATTTAAAGTGACAAAGGATAGTGGAGTAACTTGTCCAGCTCCTTTTGCTTTGGTTTGGTTACCATTGGCTAATGTGACAGTTGGAAGAGATTGTGAATAAATAATATTTGATAAAAGTGATTTATCACCAGAAATATGATCAAAAGGGCCGGAGTCCACAACCCATGATCCAAAGGTAGGAGATTGTTCAGTCGGCTATTGGTAGAGATATCTACTTACTTGCTCGATACTGAAGATACTCATTATATTCCTTTTTCGATAAATATATCCATTGATTACCTGTGGTATTAGACTGAGCAACATGAGCAGTTTTAGGTGGTCGTCCGTGCAAAGAATAACATATTCCACGTGTATGTCCAAGCCTATTACAATAACTACACTTAGGTCGATAATAACATACCTCACGAGTATGTCCAAGCCTTTTACAATAACTACACCTAGGTCGAGATCTTCGAAAACGACCTCCTCCTCGTCGATTCTTCATGGACTAGGATTTTTGATTTTCCGATCTCCTCATTAAGTGTTCGGAAGTGATCATAGTGGTTGAACTTCCAATTCCTTTATTTTTAGAGCCAAACGTATCACACCCGAAAGACATTATGAAATCAGAATTTTGTAGCCTAAATATTTTGGAAACCTGCTGTCAGAACCTGAAAAAATGATCTGTATATTTGAAAAACTCGTTGGAAGAAATTGAAGTCGCCGGAAATTAGATCTAATAGTCGAAAGTTGCTCGAAATCAGAAAATAATTATATAGTTGGCTTCGAAATGAAGAGACAAGGCCCTTGGAAAAAAGAATCTGCCGAAAGTGTCCGGAAGACGTTGCATGCGCCAGAGTGTGGATCTGACACGCTCGTCGAAGAATATATTCTGGAGCGCGTGAGGGCTCGTGTGACACATATTTCCAGCGAGTCTGATCGAGGTTTGCTCGTCGGCAAGTTCTGAACCTGATGGTGGTGTTGGTTTGTCTTGAAATACACTGACAGAAAATATATTTATTTGGTCAACGGCTTCTGTCAGCGGAAACGCACAGTGTCCATATTTTTCTCACGAATGCTTTGATACCATGTGAGAAATATAATAGAAGAATATTATTGAATTGTTGTATCCAAATTATTACATGAGACCCTACTATATTAAACTCCTTTTCAAATTAGGACACTGACATTACAATCTTTTTTCAAGTAGGATTCTATATAATATTCTTATTCCTACTCATATTCTAACACTGTCCACATTAGATTCTGAGTTATGCCAACTTGGGAAACACACTCGAACTACCTTTCAACGTAGTGCTGAGAGTCGTGTAGAGGGGTTCTATGGTGATTATTTGGTTCAAGTTGTTGGATTCCATGTTTATAGGACCAAAACTATCTATTCTGACATGCTGATGAACCAAAGAAGTTTCAACACAAAATATCAACTAGTTGACAAAGTATCTTCAGATCAATGAAGAAATAATTTCCAATGTGCCCACCAATATTGGAAAATTGGCTAGGACTGGCTAGAAATCCCAAAACCTTGCCAAAAAGTGGCTCTTTGACAAGGGGTTTCGGTTACCGGAACAGAGAGGAAATTGGATGGACAGAGTCGGGATGAAGAGGAGATACTCGCAGAGGAAGAATCTTGCCAGAAGGTGGCTGGAAATCGTGTTCAGAGAGTTAATTGGCGCACTGCCAGAGACTGGAGGTGTCTTAGTGCATGTAGGCACGTCAGATGTCTTTTTCAGCTGGGTTTTGGTCTTCTATTAGTGAGATTGGTTTTTTCCCAACATATCAAAAGACTCAAAAATTATTCTGACAGCCTTTGTCGGTCATTGAAAATGTGCGGTGGTGATCTTTTTTCTCTTCACGTCGCTAGTGATTGCACAACAAGCATTTTAGCACGAGCACTCTATTTCCATATGAAGTGATAGAGGAGGAGAGACCTGAAGTTGATTATTCCCCCAATCACCTTGGTTTAAATAGTGACTGTGCAAGTGTTAATATTCTAGGTGTCTAATAACAGGAAAGAATCAATCTAGTTACTTCTAGCAGTCCCTAACTGATACAGTGTCATTACAATATTCTTAACACTTGTCATTCTAAATGTCGAGATTGTATACACATGATAAGTTAAGATTGTCTGGTGATTTTATTATATTTTGATATGATTTGATTGATTCATACAGTGCAGAAATGCTGTCTGGCTACCTGGATCTGTATCAGAAGCTTTTGTTACTGAGAATACGTGCACTAGCTGCAGTCCGGGTTGCCTCTTGGAACTTTTCTCTTCTCTTACTGGATTGGGTACCCTTATCCAATACATTTTTTCCATATTTGGTTTCCTGATTTTTGAATATGACTTTCAGGACCGGTTTTCAAGATTCAGTTTAAATTTCGACGGCTGGAAATACCGCCAAATTACAGTGTTCAACATTTAGGTACGCTGGACAATGGGACTTTTTTGTGAAAGCCTATCTAGTTTAAGTCTAACTGAGAGACCCTATCCCATTTTAGTCCAATGGAACATTAAATAGTTGAAAATATATTTTTCCTTCAACAAATATGTATAAAGAATTACAATGTGTGGTAGCTCCCTTTCTCAATATCTTGTCTTTGGCTTTTTTCTCCTTCATTTCCAATTATTTAACAAAACTAATCTGGTCTCTGCGTAAATATATATTTTGTGAACTCTCAAATACTGATGGTGAAGTCTGAATGATGAATATGCTCCAAGACAATGTACAGAATGGAATTCAAAGTCGTTCCATATTGAATTATTAAACATGAGAAGTGCATGTTCAATATAAAATTATTTTTAATCCAACTCTTCTTTTCTAAGTGCAACATTTGTGATAGACTGTTAAAGAAGTTGGTCAAATCTTTGCCAAGTTTGATACTTACATTTGTGGAGGGACTTCAGATGTGGTAGTGACAGTAAGAGAGATGTGGATGGATTACTAAAATGAACTATATTTGTTTAACTTTCCATGAGCTACACAAAATTGCATGATTCTATTGTGGTGTCATTGCTGACAGCAGAACTGAGCTGGACATTATTAGTTTTTCCAATCAAACTGGAAATATTTCTTGGTGCTACAATATAAGATTGTGCTTTCTTTTCAATGGTGCAAAGATGAGATTACCCCCAGACCTTACACATTGGAGTTTTATATCATTTGTATTCTTTTCCTCTCTTTCTCTCATCCTTCCATTTATGCACATCTTCTTGTCTATTTTGCTTTACAATTCAGAATCAGGTTTATTTTTTGTTTATGCTAAAGATTTAGTTGCTACAAAGATAATGACTTTTTAGAAGGGGTGGTTGCGGATAAATATGTTATAATGGAAGGTGGATGGAGGACTAGTACCATCGTAACTCTGTTTGGGTGTGGTTTTTGGCGGAGTATCATGAAAGGGTGGAAAGGTTTTTGTGGACATATCTCTTTTATAGTTAGGGATGGAAATAGGATTAGTTTTTGGGCACATAAGTGGTGTAGGGATATCGAGATGAAGGAAGCCTTTCCTAGTTTATTTCACATTTTTCGCAGAGCGAGATGACAGTCCAACAAATTTGTAGGTCCCATGAGGGTGTTATTCACTTGGATATAAGATTTAGAAGGAACCTTCATGATTGGAAGATGGAAGAATTTCACAATTTGTTAGAGCTTTGTATAGGCTAGAAACACCAAACAACTTGCTGGATGTATGGAGGTGGAAGGAGAATTGTGATGACTTATTCACTATTGGTTTTTTTATAAGAGGTTGCTAGGAAGAGAGGAAGGTACCTTTCCATATGAATTCATTTGGATCCCTAGAGTACCAAGAAAGGTTTGTTTCTTTGTATGGTTGGCGACAAGGGGTGTGATATTAACGGATAATCTGAGAAGAAGAAATCATCTATGTCAGTTGGTGCTTCATGTGTAAAAGTGTCGGCAAAAGTGTAGATCATTCTTCTGTATTTTAAGGTGGCTAGTCGATTATGGAAAGTGGCCTTAAATTTTTTTAGGATGCAATGGGCCATGCCGGGTACAATGAAGGAGGCTTTGCAAAGTTGTACTCATAAAATGGGAAGGGACACCTAAGATCAAGGAGCGTTTGATAGACTAAAGGCTATGAACTCACGAAAATGGAGACACAAAACACAAAAACCAGCAAGCACATAAAGAGAAAACAACACACTAAGAAGAAAGGAGATGAAGAAGAATGCAAAAATGTAAAGATAGTAAAGTGACCCTTACTTCCACTAGATATTAACAAAAGGAGATGTATCAAATCTCCAATCACACCTCACAGATGAAAGTTCAAACCACTCTCGTAGGTGACCCAAAGGACTCACTTCCTCAAGCACACCTTCCTTGCCAAATTCCCCAAAACAAATGAAAACCAATTTCAATTGCTATTAGGGTTTCAATTTCGGATTCTAAAGCTACCAACTAGAAGACTAAGTTACAAACTAAGAGTAATATTCAATGTCATCAAAAGTCTAATGAAAAGAGAAGTAAAATGGTCTATTTATACTATTACATTCAATGGACAAAAATGCCCTTAATGAGAGGGAATTGGGCGCCGCTTGAGTGTTACTTGGAGTGTAAAATGTCTTCAATGCCCTTCACTTGAGGCGCCTCTTGAGTGTATAAGTTCCCCTCTTTCCTTCTCTTGACCAAGGCTTCAAAATACTCCAAAAAGTCTTCAATTGCTTGCTAATTCCGAAGCCTTGACCCTTAGATAATACCTTGTACTCTTGGTGCTCCTTGTGCTTGTATCATCCTCTCCATCTTGAAGGAATTTGTCCTCGAATCTAGATCTTGCAAATATCAAAATGAGAGCAAAACAAACACACAATCCTCTTGGTAGGAGGGTTAGTATTAGTACCACACTCATATCACCAACCCATGGTTGCTCACACTTGACATACACCCACATATCCTTAGTATTTGACATAAAAAGCTTAGCATAAAGGATACCAAAGACATGAATAGCATCAATACCAAAACTAAGTGAGCATGACCAGCAACTATAGCCTTCACATCTCAAGAGTATTCTGGGGTCAAATGGGAGCAAAGGATAAGGGTTTAAGCCGAGATGTCCCACTCCTTTCACTAAGTCCAAGCCCACAATCATTCAAGGCATTACCCACCACTAGGACAAACAGAAGGCCACTATGAACAAGATTAATATCATGGCTATCATTACACAAGTTCAAAGGACCATATTCAATATCAAGACCATCATTACTAGCATCAACACTAACTTGAAAGTTTTCAATCACACTAGTCTCATATTCAAGTAGTGAGCTAATCTTAGGTGCACATAGTTTATTATACATATCAAGAAAGCTAACAAGAGAAGAAACATGCACACCTACATCAAGAAATTCCGAAACCTCTACATAAGGAATCACATGACAACAATTTAAGCTCAAGGAAATATAGGGAATAGCACTATTACCTTGGTTTGGACTAGGACAGTCCACTTTTTTGAAGTTCTCAACCAAGGGTGTTTTGAGGCCACTTTCATGTGAGATTTCTTGTTGATCCTTCTTTGATAATTCATGAGCTTGAACCTGCAAATAAGAAGAATCAAGGCTAGGTAAAATGCTAGCCTTCGATTTAGTAAGTATCAAGGGACCTTTGTAGGCAAATCCTACAAACAAAGTTGTCTTCCCTTTTCCCTTCTATAACCCGACACATCCCCTCCCTTTTCCTTCTTTCTTTTCTCATCCAACTTCTTGGTTTTCTCTTGGATTTCATTCACACTAGATGGTGGAAGAGGGAGAAGAGTGAACTTTCGGCCACCATGCACAAAGGTGTACCTATTAGATCTTCCATTATGTATAGTGTGCCTATCAAATTGCCAAGGCCTTCCCAACAATATGTGACATGCTTGCATAGGTATTACATCACATAAAACTTCATCATGATAATTCCCATCTTGAATCTAATCACACATTGTCGTTTGACCTTCAATTCACCACATTTGTTTAACCATTGAAGCTTGTATGGATTCGGGTGAGGGATAGTGGCTAGTTTCAAGTGGTCAACCAAGGTGACACTAGCAATATTCACACAACTCCCACTATCTATGATCATTGAACTCAAACTTTCTTTAATAAGGCACTTGGTGTGAAAGAGGTTCTCTCTTTGATCATCCAAGACCTTACTAAACAAAGTTCTCCTAACAACATAACTAGGCACATCACATTCTCCTTCACAAGGCAACACATCTTCTTCACTACCCTCACCTTTAACTTCGAGTTCTAAGCACTCTCTATCTTGAGAGTTGTCATCATTCTCCTCCGTTTCCAACTCCACTTCTTCACCAAGATAATACAACTTCCCCTCCCTTAGAATCACATTATGTTGGTTAGGGAGCTCACTTGCCCTATGACCCCAACCTTGACACTTGAAACATTGTAAACCCTTAGATGAGGGAGGAAGGGCATTCGGCTTTACCTCTAACTTTGGAGGTTGATATGACACTTGCTTGGTTGAGATTTGAGAAGAAGAAGAAGATATAGAAGATTTGTTCTTGTTCTAACCCGAAGTCAAAGGACTTACCTCTTTGTTTCTAGTCAAACCCGAACCTTGTTGGACTCTAAGCTTATAAGCCGACCTTTCTTTGTTCTCTTTTTCAATCTCCATGGCAGCTTGGAAAACTTCAACTACGGTTCCAAACTTGTGAAGAGTCAAACGGGAGGATATGTCCTTGTTAAACCCAACCTTGAAGCGGATAACATCATGTTGCACTTGTTTACCTCTATGGTTAAGTTTCAAGACAAGTTGCTAAAATTCATCATAATAGGCCATGACACTCTTGCTTCGTTGTTTTAGATTGTAAAGCTTGGCAAGAAGCTCAAGCCTATAATGCTCCGGTACATATCTTTCTCTCGTAACTCTCTTCAACATCTCCCAAGGAGGTGGTTGGCCATTAATCAACACATCATCAAATCTTTTGGTGTAATCCCACCAAGTGTTTGCATATCCTTCAAAGTGAGCAATAGCATAGCAACTTTTCTTTTCTTTGGAAAGGTCATTCACTTGAAAAATCTTTTCACAAGTGGATTCCCAAGCTAAGTACACTTCCGGATCACTCTCACCTTTGAAAATTGGAATGCCAACCTTGATTGAATTAATGCCAATGTCTCGGATTCTTGAATGTTCAATATGGCCTTGTCTTGCCTCATGCCCTCGGAATCTTCCATAATGCCCTCTTTGATCATGTCTTTCCCTCATTTCTTCTTCAAACCAATTGTCATCATTAGGAACATCTTAACCTTCTTGTTCCCCTCTACCATAATCCTCAATTTGGATGAGTGGGTTTCGGATTTGAGGCCTTTGGGGAAGTGGGTTTGGTCTTTGATTATGTGGTACTTGAACTTGTGGTATTGGAGGTGGTGGATGGTAAGGTCTTTGGTCCATGGGATTTGGCATTTGGTAAGTGGTATTTTGTGGAGGTATTTGGTTCGGATTTGGTGGTGGAGTTTGAGTTCTAAGTCCCTCTTGTTGGACTTGGTTCATTTGGTGATGTAGTGGCCTTTGTAGGGTCCGGTTAGGAGAGGTTTGGGATTGGTTTAGTGGCTGGTTTTGTGGAACTCTTGGAGGGTTAAGCATTTGGTGGAGGGTTTCGGGTGTTATAGTCATGGAAGAGTTATTGGCTTGGACACTGGAGGATGCATGGTAGGGATTAGGAGTAGAAGGTCGTGAGTTCCTCCTACTTTCAACACTACTTTCAACACAATCAAGTCTTCCACTAAAAGTGGAAATTTCACCCTTCATAGTCACCATTTCACTCCTCAAGGCATTATTATCACTCTTCAACTCTCTCCTCATAGTATCCATTTCACCCTTCATATCCTGGGCAAAGGCCTCAAAGTGAGCCTTTAAGGCCCCCATAATATCATTTCCCAAGGGTTGGGGTGAAGAACCCTCGGCTTCCATGGTCAAATGTACCTAAAAAGAGCAAAAAGCAGCAAACAAAACAACCTACAAAACGAGCAAACAAGTTAGTTCAAAAGCCTCACTTCACTCCCACCCTACCTCACCTTACACTTGGCCTCACAAGTGTTGGAGAATCGGCAATACTTGGCAAGTTACTTGAGAGGTGAGAAGCTTTGATCCGGACTCGATCTTTGTTTGAAACGACTCAAATAAAGTTATGCACGGACTTGAACCAACAAAATTCTACGACTTAAAAACGAGAAAAACACACAAAAAATCGAAGACATGAAACAAATGGACCCAAGACTAATTATCAACCTAGTAGGTAGTTACTAGTTTGCTAATTAGTGATAGAGTTTAACACATAAGAAACTAGAATCAAGAATTAGAAACTACGAAAAATCTAATTTTAGAGATGAATTTGGTTGATCACAAGTGATGATGTGGCGCTACGTGGTTGGTTGTCACACTTTTTTGTCGAATTTTCAATTTCCCAATCCCATATTTCGGCTAAGTATCAACTTTGTGAAGAGGAATTTTTAGATTTGAGGGGGTAAGTAAACAATTTGGAGCCCTTTCAAGCCTCTAAATGAAATTGAAATGAAATGGTCCCCCTCGCCCCCTCAATTCATTACAAATGTACTTGATTTGTCCTTTGGCCCCCCTTTTCTTTTGGATAGATTAGGAATATACTAGGGAATATTCTTGGACAAACAACAAGCACACTTTCTTTCTTCCTTTCTTTTGGATCAAACAAACACTTTGAATATTCTTCTTCACTAAGATATGAAGATCATGGATGAACAAGATGAATATTCAAGTGTTGACCAAGTTTGACCAACAAGCAAATGAACTCCAAATCTTTTAGATCTAGGTTCCTTAGGCCAAGACAAACACAACCAACATAAAATCAGCCACAAAATGCCACAAACAAGATCCCACCTCAAAAGCTTCAAACAAGGCACAACAATGGTGGATCTAGCTCAAATTCGATCAAACTTTGCTCTAAAAGTAGATTTAGACTCCCTAGGTACTAGAGAACAAGGATCTAGTACAAGAAACCAAAAAAACACAATAAAAACTTGTAGATCTAACTTGGAAATTTCGGATCTACAACAAACACAAAACAACACATTTTTTTTTTTTGTATTTTCGGATTTTTTGACTCTTTTTTGTTGAGATTTTCTAAATAAGAACACTAAAACCAAGATTTATGGATGTTGGAACAACCCTAACCAACGCTTTGATACCAAATAATAGCCTAAAGGCTATGAACTCACGAAAATAGAGACACAAAACACAAAAACCAGCAAGCACATAAAGAGAGAACAACACACTAAGAAGAAAAGAGATGAAGAAGAATGCCAAAATGTAAAGATAGTAAAGTGACCCTTACTTCATATTAACAAAAGGAGATGTATCAAATCTCCAATCACACCTCACAAATGAAAGTTCAAACCAATCTCTTAGGTGACCCAAAGGACTCACACTTCCTCAAGCACACCTTTCTTGCCAAATTCCCCAAAATAAGTGAAAACCAATTTAATTGCTATTAGGGTTTCAATTTCGGATTCTAAAGCTACCAACTAGAAGACCAAGTTACAAACTAAGAGTAATATTCAATGTCATCAAAAGTCTAATGAAAAGAGAAGTAAAATGGTCTATTTATACTATTACATTCAACAACAACAACAACAAACCCAGTGTATTCCTACATAGTGAGATCTGGGGAGGGTAAGATGTACGCAATCCATACCTCTTCCTCTAAAGAAGTAGAAAGGCTGTTTCCGATAGACCCCCGGCTCGAGACACGGAATACTAAACAAATTCATAGTAAAAAATGAAACAAGATGGCATAACATTTATACTATTTCATTCAATGGACAAAAATGCCCTTAATGAGAGAGGGAATTGGAGCGCCTCTTGAGTGTTACTTTGGAGTGTAAAATGTCAATGCCCTTCACTTGAGGCGCCTCTTGAGTGTATAAGTTCCCCTCCTTCCTTCTCTTGTCCAAGGCTTCAAAATACTCTAAAAAGTTTTCAATTGCTTGCTAATTCCGAAGCCTTGACCCTTAGATAATACCTTGTACTCTTGGTGCTCCTTGTGCTTGTATCAGCGTTGCCCCTTAATAATCATGTGAGTCATTTGGAAAGAGAGAAATATGAGGCTTTTTGAAAGGGTGGAACTTGATTTTGCAAAAATGAAGTGTAGTATTCTGTACCTAGTTTACTTTGGTGTACTTGCGAGGTCCCATTTTGCATATTGAAACTCTTTTGTTAAGAACCATATTTTGGTGTAGGGTCTCTTCTTTTTGCTATATGGTTACGGGGTTATTCCCACCCCACCCTACCAAATGTTGTTCCCTCTATCCCATTTTACGTGGTACCATTTGACTTGACATGGAGTTTAAGAAAAAAAGAACGACTTTTGAAACTTGTAGTCCAAAACAAATCCTTAGAAATTTGTGTGGTTGTAAATCATTTCATTAAGGTTATAAATGGAACTTTAAAGTTAAATTGTTACTAATTACAGTAAGGTGACATTCTTTTTGAGACAGACTAAAACGGAAAGTGTGATACATAAAATAGGACAGAGGAAGCAATAAAATTATTTATCAAAAAAAAAAACAGATATGACCTATATATCATAGATTGACTGGTTCCTTAGATCCAGATAATGTGAAGTGACATGTTGGTTATTAGTTTTATAATTTTTAGTTCGTACTATGTGGGCTAGTCTTTTTTAAGCCTAACCCTAAAATAACTAATGAGTCACACTAGGCATAGCAGTTTTATCAAGTGGTCAATCGAATTTTTATTCAACCTTATAAAATTAAGAATTAGAAATGTTCCCCTTGATTGATTCGAAACAGAGTGAATTGGTCTTTTCTTGTTGAAGGGAATGACAAGTGGAAGAATTATTTCCTGTCTAGAAATATCCAAATTTTGATGCCCAATATCCCATAGATAGTTTGAACGTATAGGAGCAATAATCAATTTTAGCTCGAATAGTTTATAGGGGAACCCTGCCTTCTCTGATCCATTTGACATGTGCAATTTCTTTTCCGTTGATAAACTTATTTGTATATGAATTCCTTGTATATGCTAGTTCAGTTTATTCAATAGCCTTTTTTCCATTGTTTTTTGAAATAAAACTCTATTTCTTTAATTGTCATAGGAGAGGAGACGTTGACAAAGAGTAAATTGTCACATGCTGCAAGGAATTATCTCTTATCATAGAAATACTAAAATGTCTTCAAAATAATGTTCCTATTATTAGTTGTTTAACTTAAACCCATCAACGAAATTTATTGTTGCTTGTAGATAATACAGTAATATAACCACAAATAGCTTGTATACCTTGTCAGGTTGCATTGGTGGATGCGATGATATTCTTAGGCAGCTTGTAGAAATTTGCGGAACTGGTTCTCGCAGTAGTTCCAACCCTTTGGGTATGTAAGGAACCCCTCTAGTGCTTTTTTGCTTTATTGTAGTTTCATGTGCAACTTCAATAGTTGCTTTTCTTTTTGAGGCAGTACCTAAGGTCTATAAAAAATGGTTTGTTTTCTATAAGAGAACATGCATTTTCTGTTCTTCCGAAAAATGGTTGGAAAACAAAACGTAAAAAGTGAACTCAAGAAAAACGAAACTCGTAGTGTGGTGTTCTTTTAATTGAAAAATGTGGGCTCCTGGTGAGACCACTCTCTGCAAAAGCTGAAATCCCTTTGCATTATTGTCCCAAGTGAATTATTGTCTAGATTGATTGTTTTCTTTAATCGTTAAAGGTTTCATTTGGAAGTACGATTGGTAGCAGTCAAATCATCTGGTCAGTTTTAGTCTAATTAATTTCACCCGTATGAAAGCTTTAAAATCTTCTAGTGGTTTAGTGATATTTTTTTTCTCAATAAACAAACCAAAATTAATTGATTGAATGAGGCCTAAAATCAGTTCTCCGTGGACCAAATCCAAACACAATTGTTTCTTAGAGAAAGAAGGAAAAAAAAACAAGGCAAAATCAAATGCCCTAAAAGTTGGATACGTTTCAGCTAAGTTGCACGGACTCTTCACTTTTGATGTTGCACTCGTGTCGGATTCTCTGAAAATACACTACTTTTGGTGAATCCGACATGCACCCGTTGACATTGAAGAGTCCGAGTAACATAGCTTTTCAGTTGCTTTAAATTACTACTATGAATTTTTTGCACTTGCGGGTTCGATAATTTCATTTATAAGTATTAGAAATCCTTACAAATCAAATATACTATCATATACAAGGTAATGTAGTGCTGTAAACCTTGAAAAACTCAAGGTAATGTACAACTATAAAAAATTCTATAATACTCTCCTACCATGGTGTAGCATAAATCTTAAACCAGATGATTACAAGGATATTCTGTGCGGTTTCTATGTAGAATTTTTTGTGAATATATCACCCAATCTCTCTCTTGCCTTTACATAGCTAGTGAAGATTAGGTTCACTTGAATCTTCCCACAAATAAGGT
Organism: Capsicum annuum; assembly: GCF_002878395.1. Lineage (NCBI taxonomy): Eukaryota > Viridiplantae > Streptophyta > Magnoliopsida > Solanales > Solanaceae > Capsicum > Capsicum annuum. Next base: position 70,987,610 of record NC_061121.1, read on the forward strand.
GACAATCAACCTCATTATGTTTAATCATTTCGTGGTACATTGAATTTGAGGTAATGTGTAGAACAACTTGATTATCACACAGTTTTATTGGCGACAAAGATTTCAAACCAACTTCGATTAAAAGGTGATGTATCCACACGTGAACTGAGCCATAGCCATATGTGCACAGATTTTGCACTGGATCGAGATAAACTATTTTACTTCTTGCTCCTTGATGATACCAGGTTCCCACCAACAGAGATCCAATAGCCTACAATAGATCTGTTGTCAATTCTGCAACCAACCTAATCATCATCTGCAAAACACTTGAAACGAGTACTCCTATGATCGTAATACCATATGTCAAGTCTAGGGCTCCTTTCAAGTAACTCATTCTCTTCGTTGCGTGATGCCATCACAGGAAGAGGTTGGCTTGCCCAAAACTCCTCATGATGGCCCGTTATTTGTTGTCTCTTGCTTTTGTTACCTAAGGCCTTGGTTACTGCGAGCAAGCTTGGCCTACCAAGCCTGAGCTAGCGATAGAGCTTGCATTTGGGAGGGATCGATACTTGTCTTCTTGTCTCAGGAAAATCTCCTTCTCAATGCGAGGATATGACGGGAGAGCCTTAATATTTAAGTGGTATATATTTAAGTAAGGCTATTTTTTGGAATAGGTAAGGACTTTTCTTAAGCAACGTTTGCTTAGTACTAACGTGAATTTAATCGAAAATGATCTCCCAAAGCTTGGAGGGAAAACATTTCCTATGCAGATGGAGCATGATTTCACTCAATATTTGATCATTCCCATAGTACTATCTCTTGATTTGAAGTTAAGTAAAATATATCTAAGTATACATGGTAAATGTGAAGTTACCAATTAACATAACTATTGCAGGGATAAGTCAAAGAAATAAATGCATCACAATAGACACCACCATCTCTAATGAGAAAGCTGTGAGAATCAAAGGAGAAAAGTGTTATTTAATTGTATTAACTACGTATTACACAAGGAAATAGACGGTACATTATAATCCTTGTCCATATAGGAGACTCTATACAATCCTATTTCTATTATGTCTATTTGTATTCTTACACTCTCCCTTAAGTTGGTGCACATAAGTGTATGTACCGAGCTTGTTATGGATGTGACTAACCACGTTTGTCGGCGTGGAGGTCTATATGACCGTGTGTACACACTATATTTTGGATGGCTATCACCTTGATGTCTTTAGACTTTCGTCGGTTTATGCGGCTAACCTGCACTGGGCCCTTCCAGAAGGGGGATAAATGCATCACAGTAGACACCACCATCTCTAATGAGCAAGCTGTGAGAATCAAAGGAGAAAGTGTTATTGAATTGTATTGACTACGTATTACACAGGGAAATAGATGGCGCATTATAATCCTTGTCCATATAGGAGATTCTATACAATCCTATTTCTATTCTGTCTATTTCTATTCTTACACTCTCCCTTAAGTTGGTGCACATAAGTGTATGTACCGAGCTTGTTACAGATGTGACTAATACAAGGACAATGAGGTACTTGGTGAAAATATTTGCAATCTGATCATTTGACTTCACAAATTTTGTAACAATATCTTCTGAGAGTATCTTTTCTCTAACAAAGTGATTGTCAATTTCAATGTGCTTAGTCCTCTCGTGAAATACTAGATTTGATGCAATATAAAGGGCTGCTTGATTATCCGTACAAGTTCCATATGATTGATTGATTTCTCTAAATTTTAAATCTTTGAACAACTATTTGATCCAAATTAGCTCACAAGTTACGACCACCATTACTCGATATTCTTCTTCTAGATCGAGCAGCCACATTTTTTATTTTTAACTTTTTCAGGACACCCATTTCCTCCTGTTAAAACATACTATCCAAGATGTAGGTCTATCAAAAGGTGATCCTGGCTAATCGGCATTTATATATCCAAAAATCTGCTTATGGCCTTAATTCTCAAAAAGTAGTCCTTTGACTGGAGCTTACTTTATACATCGTATCTTAATGGCTCTCACATGGAAAATCCATAAACGGACTAACAACACTCAATAGGAAAAAAATGTCAAGTCTAGTCATTATGAGATAATTCAATGTACCAACCCATCGTTGCTATGGACCTTGGACTTAACCCCCAAAGCTAGTTCAAAAAGTGAGGATATTGTTTTAAACTGTTTACTTTGAATTCCCCAGCATTAAGGGCTATGCTGGCCACCTCCAAAAGTGTTAATTAGAAGAAACTGAAAACAGAGACAATTACAGAGCTCCTATGAAGTCCACTAATTGCACAGGGTGCGATGGCATTTTAATATGGGGCCCAACATCGGAAATGAGAATTGCACCGGGTCTTACTCTTATACTGAAGAAAAGCCTGCCAATCTTGAAGGAGTTAGAAGCGAAGGCCCATCCTTTCCTTGATTCCGATGACTCCGCAGTTCTCTATGAGTTGCTGGACAAGAAAGTCATTGACCTTCCAGAGTCAAAGCGACCTGATGAAGCAAACAAAGGGGAGAAGTATTATTGAATTGTGTTGACAACATTATTACACTGAACCTAGATATAGCCACTACATTATAGTTCTTTTTCCATGTAGGAGACTAAGTACATTCCTTTTCTTATTCTAATACAAGCTTCTAGTGGAAAGAATTATGAATATATAGAACATGGTCATTCTTTTACTTCCAGTATGCCATCTCCAGATGCAGGCATATCAGAAGTATAATGGGTTAGAGGCAGATCTTCCATCCCAAGAACATCACCATTATACTCCTTGGTGTATTAGTGAATCTTAGAAGTTTCATTAGTCACGAAGAATACCTAAAGATTTCATGCCAAAGTGGATCAATTACTTCCGGTGGATAATGAGTGAACTTGGATCTGTCTTTATCCTTGGTTTCAAACCTCTCGAAGGGTTTTATTCCGAAGAAACACTAACTCTTGTTTCTTAGAATTATGATATTTGCAAGATCCCATGGTTTTTATATGAAAATCTTGGCTTTATCACATAATTCTCATTGTGTAAATGGGAGGTTGAAGTCATAAAAGATAACCCCTCCAAGCTTTTTCGAAATCTTTGTTGCCTGTAATGTGGTTAATCTGTGCTAGACAAGAAAGAAGTATGTTGGCGACACCTGCATGCAAGAAGATAAAGTTTAAAGGAGCACATGAGCTAAAAACCCTGGTTGCTTTTGATGTAAAATTCAAGAGTGGGGGTCCAAGGAGTAAAGGGAGAAACACTTTGACCATTACGTGATGCAATTCAAACTAGTATCATGGAACGTTAGGGGATTGAACAATAGGGATAAGAGAAGACTAAGTCAAGAGTTTGATGGGTGATTGGAAGGCAGACATTATTTGCCTTCAAGAAACCAAACTGGAGGGGGACATCACAGGGTTAGTTACTCAGATATGGGGGAAGATGGACCAAAAAGGCATGTTTGGAGGCCAGTGGTACAAGAGGAGGGATTATGTTGTTGTAGGACAACAGGTATGGAAGGGGGAAGCTTTGGAGAAAGGGGCATACACTCTAACTCGCAAGTTTGAAGCTATTCTATAAAACTTCAATTGCCACATCACAGGGGTCTATGCACCTAATAATTATGTAGAGAGAAGATTGGTATGGGAAGAGATAGGCTCTGTTAGAGGCTTAATGGAAGGACCTTGGGTTCTTTGTGGAGACTTTAGTGTTGTCAGATTCATCTTAGTGAAAAAGAATTGTTGTAGATGAACAAAAGGGATGTGGGAGTTTTTAGATTTCATTGAGGATATGAACCTCATTGATTTACAACTGGAGGATGCAAACTTCACTTGGCTTAAAGGTGATAATCAAGACATAGCATCAAGAATAGACAAAATCATGTTCTCTGAGGAATGGGATGAATGTTTTAGCAACTTGAACAATTCCCTCTACAAAGATTAGTGTCTGATCATTCTCCAATTGGCCTTCAAGGTGGAGACTAGAATAGGAGCAAAAGCTACTTCAAGTTTGAAAGTTGGTGGTTGAACATCGAACATTTCATTGATAAAATCAAGGAATGGTGTACTTCTTTTAGCTTCAATGGAAGTCTAGGTTTTATCTTAGCTTCCAAACTAAAAGCTCTGAAAAACAAACTGAAAGAATAGAGTAGAGGTGAACATGGGAACTGGGCAAGCAAAGAAAGAAATTGCTCGACAAGCTGGCAGAATTGAAGGCTATAGTGGTTAACAAGAAACTGACAGAAGGAGAATCAAAGATAAATGTTGCATTACTACTAGAGTATGAGAAGCTTATTAACAAATAAGGAGATCTCTTGAGACAAAGATCCAGATCCTTGTGGTTGTGGTTAAAATTAGGGGACAAGAACACCAAGTTTATCCACCGAATGGCAATCACATAAGAGATATAATAATATTGGCCAGTTGCTAATTCATGGGGAACTAACTAATAACCCGGCCAGAATTCAAGGAGGGATGGTGGATTTCTACCAGCAGCTATATTCAGAAAATGAGCAGTGGAGACCTACTAGCCAATTCACAAATTGTCCAGTATTGTCAGAAGAAGAAAAATGAACCACTAAGAAAATTTTGAGGAGGAAGGGGTGCTGAATATTTTAAAATTATGTGCTATTGAGAAAGCACCAGGGCCAGACGGATTCACCATGGGTTTCTTCATCAAATATTGTGAGGTAGTAAAGCAAGATGTAATGAAGACTCTTCAAAATTTTCATGATCATGGGATATTTGAGAAAATTTTCATGCTACATTCATAGCATTGATTCCAAAGAAGCAAGGGGCAAAACAATTGATGGAATTTAGGCCTATAACTCTGATAGGCAACGTTTACAAGTTAATCTCCAAAATTCTCACAACTAGATTAAAAAGAATCTTGGTTAGATTGATTAACTCCCAACAAATGGCATTCATTAAAGGAAGGCAGAGCATGGATGCAGTGTTAATAGCTAATGAAGTTGTCGACTCAAGGTTAAAATGGAAGAAACCAGGAATTTATGTAAATTGGACATCAAGGTTAAAATGCAAGTTTAATGACGTGAGGCGGGAGAATGAGGTAGTAGTGAAGCTGGAAGCACAGGAGGTATGTAAGAGGGATAATTTCAAGTATCTTGGGTCCGTGATCCAGAGTAACGATGAGATTGACGAGGATGTCTCGCACCGTATTGGGGCGGGATGGATGAAGTGGAAGCTCGCGTCGGGGGTGCTGTGTGATAAGAAGGTGCCGCCCAAGCTTAAAGGCAAATTCTACATGTTGGTAGTCCGTCCGGCCTTGTTGTATGGAGCGGAGTGTTGGCCAGTTAAGAACTCCCACATCCGAAAAATGAAGGTGGCAGAAATGCGGATGTTGCGCTGGATGTGTGGGCCGACTAGAGGGGATAGAGTTCGGAATGAGACTATCCGGGAGAAGGTTGGTATGACTTCAGTGGAGTGCAAGATGTGGGAAGCACGATTGAGATGGTTCGGACACGTGAAGAGGAGGGGCATGGATGCCCCGGTCCGTAGGTGTGAGAGGCTAGCGTTGGATGGTTTTAGGCGGGGTAGGGGTAGGCCGAAGAAGTACTGGGGCGAGGTAATTAGGCGGGACATGGAACAGTTACAACTCACCGAGGACATGACCCTAGATAGGAAGGTCTGGAGGACGCGAATTATGGCAGAGGACTAGGGCCAGTTTGGGTCGCTAGTGTAGGGAACTACTTGGTGGGGGTTTTATTCCTGTTATGATTCCGTGTTCCGTGTTCCATGTTTCATTACGAATCTGTGTGCTTTCCTCTGCTCTCCTCTGTTTTATATTACTTATGGGTGCCGTATTTATGTTATGTAATCTGCTTCTGTGCTTTACTATGTGTTTGTGTGGTATCTCGTGCCTTGAGCCCCCGGTCTATCGGAAACAGCCTTTCTACTTCTTCAGAGGTAGAGGTATGGACTGCGTACATCTTAAACCCCCCAGACCCCACTAGGTGGGAATACACTGGGTTTGTTGTTGTTGTTGTTTGGACATCGAGAAAGCATATGACCATGTCAACTGGGTTTTCTTATGTGTGTCCTGGAAAAGATGGGGTTTGGACAAAGATGGATTCAGTGGATAAAATTTTGTATCTCAATAGTAAGGTTTTCCATATTTATCAACGGATCACCAGTAGTGTTTTTTTACATCAAAGAAACCTCCGACAAGGCGACCCGCCCCATTTTTGTTCATCTTAGCCATGGAGGGATCAAACAACATGATAAAAACTGCCAATAATAATGGTTGGCTAAGGGGTTTGAAGTTGCTAGAGCTGGACGTGAGAGTTTGGAAATTACTCATCTCTAATATGCAAATGACACATTGATATTCTGTTAAGCTGAAGAAAATCAATTAAAAATGATAAGACTAATTTTGGTACTCTTTGAAGGAATCTCTGGACTACATGTCAACGGGAAGAAAAGCTTCTTGTACTTTGTTAATGAGGTGGCAAATATGAAAGGGTTGGATGCTATCTTAGGAGTTGAAGTTAGTGTCCTACCGATCATCTACTTGGGTATGCCACTGGGTACCAAATCCAAATCCATAGAAATATGGAATGGAGTAATTGTATCAATAGGTTGGATAGCATCAGGAGAAGTTTCTAGGAAAGAAAAGGTTATCGACTAAAAAAAAATGCTCCCAGACACATTTATCAACGACACTCTCGCTCCTACTTTCTAGGACTGCAGAACTTCTCTTTTCTGGTAGATTTGCAGGAATTGATCCTCTTCTTCCAAATAACTCAGTTTTTACATCCTGTGATTACTGTTTTACTAAATTTTCCTATTTAGCTCTCACCACCTCTCTTACTCTCTCAAAACTGGTACGATGAATGGACCTTCGGACAACAAATTATATTTTCGGGCGAGTGATAAAACTTATGACATCACCGAGAGCTACTCCTCTTCTGAATTCTGGTACGATTGGGTCGAAAGGAGTAAGTTATCATTAAGAACCATGATTTTAAGCTAGAAAGTTTTACTCTGGCTGTGTCATTTATTATGTTTCGCGTCCAAAGCCAGCGGTAACAAAGTTAAAAGATGGAGAATGAATGAGCACCCTTCCAAGTTCTCAGAAATTTAATAGGGCAGGGAGATTCATTAGCATCATAGCAGTGCAAGGTCAACGAAGATCCATCATTATTAGTCCAGAGTCTGTATTTAATGGGGGATGGGATATGTTAGCACAGAAAATTAAAGCGTTCATTAATAGGAGGGGTTCGCCAATACAGAAGGAAATTTTACAACCACCAAAGATGAGCTCAACCCTTGCAGAAACTACCACAAGACACAGATGGCCGACAAAAAATGGGAATCTGAAAATTTCGAACAACGATAACAGATGTATAAAGATTGTTGGTTTTTCTGGTCTTTCGGAGGACATCCTCAACAGATGTTTAGTGGGCTGCTTTTCTGGTGATTGCTATCTTGTTCCCACCATAGCAAAAGTGAGAAGATGGGTGTTAAGCAAATGGGGTAACACAGTGGGTGTCTTCGACATGAATGGGTTTCAATTTCTTTTCGAGTTCCCTTCCCGAGCCTCAGCAGAGCAAGTCAAGCTTGGCCACTGGAGTATGCGGCAAGCTACACTAGACCTTTCATGGTGGACACCAACTTCTGGGTGCATCGATGAAAAAGTTAGTCTCGAGTGGTCTTGGGTTAGGATTCTTGGGCTTCCTCTCAGCCTCTGGACCCCAATTGTCATGAAAGAAATTGGAGATTATTGTGGTGGATGAATCGAGATGGAAGGGGAATCAACTCTAAAAAATCATTTAAGATGGGCAAGAATAAAGGCCAAAGGCTCACCCAATTCGATTCCCAGAACGGTGGAGATAGAACATAAAGGGTATTTCTATACACTCTCTCTAGGTTGAAATTCCAGCTAGGGTCCGGCGATGCTTATCGAAAAATATAGAAACAGGGCCTTCTAGACCCTATGTTGAGGCTAGGGCTAGGGAGGTACAATCCTTGGGAAGAGACGAGGGTTTGAATTTTAAACACCTCACACGTGGAGAAGAGTCAGCTGACACATGCTTTCTTAAAGAAGTTCAATTGGTTTAGATAAGTTCAGCTATTGGGCCAGTTCCATTAAGCCCAATAAATAAGACAACCATCAGCAAAACAGCCATATTAAAAATCACCAGTTCTGAGAAAATTGAACCGCCTATTATGTTTGTCTGTGCCCTCTTTGGAACCTACGACAGAATTTTTTGATCCCATGCAACTGGAAGTCTTTTCTTCCACTCACTCTTTTCTCTCTGGTTCCTGATTTTTATACTAAACAAAACCAAGTCTCAAACTCCCAATCCATCCAAGTGATGGATATCTCTGGCCCCATTAAAACAGGGGAGACTTCCCATGAGGTTGAAAGGGATTCACAGATGGTCTTATATGGGAACCATCACCATGCAATATAGAAGATATTCCTTCTACTGAACTTCTCATTGAAAAGGTTGAATCAAAAGCTTCACTGTGGGTGCACTTGAACATCATCAAACTTAGCAAACAATTCGGAGTTGAGTTTGAAGGGTGTGAAGAGGATGCTCTGTCTCTTATGGGAAAATTTTTAGTAGGCACAACACCTGAATTCAAGCCAAAGGGGTAGAAACAATTGAAAGGTTTGATCTAAGACGGACAACCAAGGATTAGGGGGAGGGACAATCTCAAAGTGGATTAATGAAGATAAACATTCTATCATGGAATGTGAGGGGACTGAATGATGGGGTAAAAAAGGGATTAATTAAAACACTCAAGAAATGGAGATGTGATGTGGTGGTTCTATAAGAAACAAAAATAGAAGGGGATATGACCAACATAGCTAGACATGTATGGGGTAACAGATGGGTAGATTTTGTCAACCTTGAGGCTATTGGAACTAGTGGAGGCATTCTCATCATGTGGGATAAAGGAGTGTTGGATGGGGAATTGGTTGAGTCGGGCAGTCAAAGTATTACCTATAAGCTCACTGACTCTAGACAAGACTTCACATGGTTCATCACAGGGGTTTATGGATAAAACAACAGAAGGGAGAGGTTAGAACTATGGTGGGAGTTATCAGCTTCAAGGGGTCTATTTAATGGACCATGGGTTATTTGTGGTGATTTCAACACTACTAGATTTTCTAGCGAAAGAAGCAACACCCACAATCTCACAAGAGCTATGAAGGAGTTTTCTAACTCAATCAATGAACTTGAGCTAGTAGATCCTCCTCTTTCCGGAGGTTCCTTCACCTGGAATAAAGGGAACAACCAAGGTATTGCTTCAAGAATTGATAGGTTTCTCTTTCAACTGAATGGGATGAACAATTTAGCAAGATCAGGCAATATTTGTTGCCCAGAATTGTTTCAGATCACTGTCCAATCCAACTTGCTTGTGGACATTGGGACCAAAGGAAGTCTTATTTCAAGTTTGCTTACTGGTGGTTGGAGGTAGATGGGTTCAAAGATATGGTTAAATCTTGGTGGCTCTCTTTTGCAGTTCAAGGCCGTTCAGACTTTGTTTTAGCTTCGAAGTTGAAATTGTTGAAAGCTAAACTAAAGGAGTGGAATGCCGACAAATTTGGCAATCTGGAGAAAGTCAGAGTTGCTGGCCCAACTAACAAATCTTGATATTTTGCAGGACAAAGAAACCTTACTGATGGTGAATGGATTCACAAAGCCAATTTATCAATGGACTTTGATGAAATTTCCAAATATGAGGAGTCTTCTTGGAGGCAAAAGTTAAGAATTATATGGTTAAAACAGGGAGATAAGAACACTAAGTTCTTTCACAAGATGGCAAATGCTTATAGGAGATCAAATACTATAGACAAACTGGAGATCCAGGGAGAGGAAGTCAGCAACTCAAATGTCATCAAAGAAGAAATCATCACTTTTTACAAACAGATGTATTCTGAATCTGAATCATGGAGGCCCAGCTTTATCATCCAGAGCTCAATCTCTGATGAGGAAAAATTATGGTTGGAGAGGCCTTTCTAAGAGCAGGAGGTGTTTCACAGTATCAAATTATGTATAGAAGACAAAGCCCCAGGTCCCGACGGCTATTCAATGGGATTTCTCAGTGCTTGCTGGGAATTTCTGATGGTGGACATCCTCCGGACTATGGGAAATTTTCACTCTCATGCTTTTTTTGAGAAAAGTCTTAATGCTACATATGTGGCTCTTATTCCAAAGGAAAATGGAGCCAAAGAGTTGAGAGATTATATTCCAATTAGCTTGATTAGCTGTATTTACAAGATTATCTCTAAGACCTTAGCAGAAAGAATGAAAAAGGTGATTGAGAAGATAGTAAGCAAACACCAGACGGCCTTCATTAAAGGTAGACAAATTGTTGATGCTTCCCTTATTGCAAACGAATATGTTGATACTAGGCAGAAGGATAAGAAACCTGGCGTCCTTTGTAAACTAGACATTAAGAAAGCTTTCGATCATGTTAACTGGAAGAATTTGATCAATACTATGAGGGCAACGGGCTTTGGGGATAAATGGATCTACTATTGCATCAGTACAGTGAAGTTCTCTATTCTTATTAATGGATCCCCTAAAGGATTTTTTCAATCCAAAAGGGGTTTAAGGCAAGGAGACCCACTCTCTCCTTTTCTTTTTATCATAGCCATGAAAGGACTTAGCAGTATGTTGAGAATCTCTACAACTAATGGTGATTTGAGGTGGTTCACTGTTCAAAACAGGGAAAATAGTTTAGAGATCTCACATCTTCTTTATGCAGATGATGCTTTGATACTTTATGATGCAGAACCTTCTCAATTGATGCAGTTGAGAGTGATTCTTACTGTTTTTGAAGGTATCTCCGGACTTCATGTAAACTGGAGAGCGAGCCAAATGTTTCCTGTCAATGAAGTCCCAAACTGCTACATTCTTGCCGGAATTTTAGGTTGTGAGCTGGGTGCTCTACCTACAAAATATTTGGGTCGGAATTTTAGGTTGTGAGCTGGGTGCTCTACCTACAAAATATTTGGGTCTTTCTTTGGTCTCAAAAAATAAAGCTGTTGATATTTGGGAAGGGGTACTGGATAGATGTGAAATGAGGCTTGCAAGATGGAAAGCCCAATACTTGTCATTAGGGGGAAGGGTCATTCTGGTCAGTATTGTTTTGTACTCTCTTCCCACCTATGTAATGTCTTTTTTTCCCATTCCTGACAAGGTGAGGAAAAGCATCGACAAGCTGAGAAGAAACTTTATTTGGGAAGGGAACATGGGCAGCAAACGTAAATGGTCAAGTGGAATATTCTGATCTCTAGTAAGAAGGTGGGAGGACTGGGAATCAAAAATCTTAAATTACAAAATATAAGTCTATTATTGAAGTGGCTTTAGAGATATTACATTGAGGAGCAAGCATTATGGCGAGAAGTTATACAGTGCAAACATGAACAATTGGGTCACTGGACTACTAAACCAGTGACTTCTGCTTATGGAGTGGGGAATTGGAAATCCATCAGGAATCTTTGGAGGTGTTTATAGCAAATACAGGGGTTAGATTGGGCAATGGGATGAAAATCTCCTTCTGGAAAGACAACTGGTTAGGGAATGGGCCTTTAATAGATTATTTCCATGATCTGTTCACTATTTTATCCTCTCCTAATGCTACAGTTAAGAGCTTTAGACTCCACAAGGGTGGAATATTGTATTTAGAAGGCTCCTATATGACTGGGAGATTCCTAGAGTTACAGATCTCTTGGGTAAGCTTGAAGTTTCCGGCCTAAAGGAGGAGCAGGATTTTCTCACTTGGAAAGGCGGCGCCAAGTCTGTTTTCTCTGTCAAAGCAGCTTACAACTACTTAATTGATCTGGAGCAGATCAACGAACCATGGCCACGGAAAGAGATATGGAAAGCAAAAGTTCCTTCCAAAGTGGTATGTTTTACTTGGTTAGTAGTACGGAAAGCTTGTCTCACTCATGATAAACTTCAAAGAAGGGGTTTTCTGCTCTGTTCTAGGTGCTTTTTGTGCAATCAAGAAGCTGAAACGAATGAACATCTTTTCTTGCATTGCTCATTTACCATACAACTATGGCAACTTTTTGCAGCTCTAGCTCAAATTGTTTGGGTGATGCCCCAGAGTACTTTTGACCTAATATGCAGTTGGAACAATATACAAGGAGAAACTTATCACAAAGAGTGGTGAAAGAATGTTCCAGCTTGCATATGGTGGACAATTTGGAAAGAGAGAAATGCAAGATGTTTTGAAGGTAGAACTAGTTCAATCCAGAGATCAAGAGCTCCTGAGCTCCTGCATTTTTCTTCTTTATTTTTGGTGTAAAGAACAGTTAGTTGATGATGTTTAATCATTACTAGACTTTTTAGCCTCTTTGTAAGTTTTTGTTCGATGTTGTATCTGTAGATATGATAGACCAGGCCGTTTAGGGTACTGATGAATATAACTCGTTACCAATTTCAAAAAAAAAGGAAAAAAGAAAAGGTTATCACCTAGACAAGTGGAAAGCAGTGATAAAGGGAAAAAGACTTGGAGGTATGGGGATCAAGATTTTCAAGCAACAAAGCAAGGCTTTAAGAATGAAATGGCTTTGGAAATACTCTAATGAATTACAGACTCTGTGGAGTAGGGTGATTAAAGCTAAGTATGAGGAGGGGGACAACTGGATGACCAAAGAAGTCACCACTTCATATGGGGTGAGTTTGTGGAGATCTATCAGAGCCTTATGGGAAGAGTTCTAACCAAACACTAAAAATCAAAGTAGTGAATGGTGAAAAGACAGGCTTCTGGAAGGATGATTGGCATGAAGCAGACTTTCACAATCTGGTTCTAAACCAACAAGGTACTATAGCAGAATCATGGACACCACAAGAATGAAACTTCACTTTCAGAAGACACTTAAATGACTGAGAAATCCTAAGGGTGACAAAGTTCGTAAACATCATTGGTCATTTTTAAGGATTGGAGATTGGAATTGATATTTTAAGGTGGCAGGGAGCTAAAGAAAGGGTTTCCAAAGTGGGTGCAACTTACAGGAAGTTGAACCAGGTTGATCACCAGACTTATAGTTGGCTTGGAAACAAATATGGAAAGTCAAAATCCCCCACAAGGTTGCATACTTTGGTTGTTGGCCATGGAAGCAGTGCTCACGCAAGATAACTTGATGAAGAGAAGAATAACACTATGCCCCAGATGTTTTTTTTATGGTGAAATTGTAGAAATAGTTAAGCACACTATGGAGACTATTCTTAAGCCTCGAGAACATCTCATGGTCCATGCCTGGGAAAGTCACAGAAGCTTTGTAGAGCTGGGAGGAAATAGGAATGCTGGCCGAGAATAAGAAAAGATGGAGAATAGTCCCAACATGCATCTGGTGGACAATTTTGATGAAGAGGAATCTCAGATGTTATGAGAGCATAGAGAATAGTATGGAGCAAGTCCAGCTGAATTGTATTTTGACCTTGTGTTTTTGATGTAATCAAATGTACTCAAATGACTCTATCACTGTAATTGTTTTTAGACTCATTGTAATAGCAGTGCAGTAGTGTATAGGGTACTTTTGTAAAGATGGTTTCAGTGCAACCTATGTACTGTTTGGATCATTACAGAAATAGATAAAGTTACCAGTTTCAAAAAAATAAGTGGTTAATCTCATATTTAGGCCAAGCAATAAGAATGTATTAAAGTAAAACATTTTTGTATGTGTGACATATTAGAATGAACAGAACATACGAACTAAATAAATACAATGGTATGTAACTATTTGAAATACTCCCTCCATCCTCATGTATGTGTAAGGATTTAACGCCTGGGTCTAACTCAACCCCAAAGGCTAGCTCATGAAGAGAAGATTGTCAAGTCCATATAAGCAAACTACCAGTCCATTCCCAACCAATGTGGGGGTTGGGACTCTAGCCCACTCTAGCACCCCCCTTCAAGTCTAGACCCGATTGGAACGTGGACCGAAAGCCCAAATGAGGAAGGATCTATCTTTAATAGCATGTAAAGATAATACACTCGAGCCTAATTCAACCTCAAAAGCTAGCTTATGAGGGGAGGATTGCCCAAGTCCATATAAGCAAACCACCAGTTCATTCTCCAATCAATGTGGGAATCTAACTCACTCTAACAATATGTAAAAGTATTTTGACTAGGCATGAAGTTTAAAAGAAAATGAAAGGCTTTTGAAACTTGCGGTCTAAAATCAGCCAGAAAAGATTATGTGGCTATAAATCATCTCATTAAGGATAAAATTAGAAGTTTAAAGTTACATTGCTACTAAATATAGAAATGTCATTCTTTTTTGAACCGACTAAAAAGAAAAAAAATATTACATAAAATGGGATAGAGGGGAGTACTAGCACTAGTTAATAATGACTTCCATACTAGGACTTGCAGTCCTTGTCCACTTCAACTTGACTTCTTGTGCCTATTTAAACATCTTAGGTATCACAGGGATTAGTGACTTATTTGTGAAGAGAATACTAACATTGGAAGTAGTGACTTGTTTGGGAAGAGAACATTGTAAGGAACACCGGTAATGGTGACTTGCTTGGGAAGTATGCTACCAGCGGTGGCAAAGGCATGTTTTTTACTAAGGAGGTTTAAAATATAAAAAAGTAAGTATGAAAGGCTTGCAGCATGATAAATGGGCAGAACGATGGACAAAACTAAATTTAACCTATCCAAATTTTAACTCGCCTTGTCTTGTCTCTTTTAACATTTCTTCCTGCTTTTTCGATGATCCATCGTCTCTTTTAAAATTTTCGTGTATTCTCTTAATAAGGATACAACAACAACAACAACAACAAACCCAGTGTATTCCCACTTAGTGGGGTCTGGGGGGGGTAAGATGTACGCAGTCCATACCTCTACCTCTGATGAAGTAGAAAGGCTGTTTCCGAAAGACCCCCGGCTCAAGTCACGAGATATCACACAAACACATAGTACAGCACAGAAGCAGATGACATAACATAGATACGGCACCCATAAGGAATATAAAACAGAGTAAAGCAGGAATGCAGGAATATAAAGCAGAGGAAAGCACACATATTCGTAATAAACATGGATCACGGAACACGGAACATTGAATACGGAATCATAACAGGAATACACCCCCACCAATTTATCCCTACACTAGCGACCCGAACTGGCCCTAATCCTCTGCCGTAATTCGCATCTTCCAGACCTTCCTATCTAGGGTCATGTCCTCGGTGAGCTGTAACTGTTCCATGTCCCGCCTAATCACCTCACCCCAGTACTTCTTCGGTCTACCCCTACCCCGTCTAAAACCATCCAACGCTAGCCTCTCACACCTACGGACCGGGGCATCTATGCCCCTCCTCTTCACGTGTCCGAACCATCTCAATCGTGCTTCCCGCATCTTACACTCCACTAAAGTCACACCAACCTTCTCCCGGATAGTCTCATTCCGAACTCTATCCCCTCGGGTCAGTCCACACATCCAGCGCAACATCCGCATTTCTGCCACCTTCATTCTTTGGATGTGGGAGTTCTTAACTGGCCAACACTCCGCTCCATACAGCAAGGCCGGACGGACTACCACCCTATAGAATTTGCCTTTAAGCTTGGGCGGCACCTTCTTATCACACAGCACCCCCGATGCGAGTTTCCACTTCATCCAGCCCGCCCCAATACGGTGCGAGACATCCTCGTCAATCTCACCGTTACTCTGGATCACGGACCCGAGATACTTGAACTTATCCCTCTTCCCTACCTAAGGATAATTTTAAAAAAATATAAATTAATACCGTCTTGATTTCTTATTTTAGAACACAGTAAAAGGCTAGAAAACCACTTAAAAGGGAATGGAGGCTGTAGAAAATCACATTTGAATTGATAGATAATTTTTGAATTACATGGTGTTAGTTTTTGAATTTGATTTGAAAAATATTCTTTAAAATTTGAATTGAAACAAAAATATTTTTTTGAAAGATATAATAAATATCATAATGATGCTATATGGTTATAATATTTTTTATATTATTCAAAAACTATTTGCTAACCACGTGACTCATTTCCTTTTCTTTTATAAACTTTTTGTTATTGGGAACATTGTTTAGAGAAATAAAATTACAGTTGAAGTATTATTATGACAATTAAATTTAATGTGCTTAAACAAATAGAAGTATATTCTCTTATTTGTACTAATTAAGTGTAAAAGAATGGACGATAGAAACGAGTAACTGGCCTTACTTCTACAGATGGAAAGAAATCTGGAAAATGGTACTTTAATGGCTGAAAGTTGGTACTGTAGTGACCAAGAATTGGAACCAGTCAACCAGTGACCTTGGGGAAATTTTGTTTTGAACCCCCTTTCCCATTGAGCCAAGCTTCTGAACTGTGTCAAGCAAATTAAGTACATGATATATATACCTAACAATTGAATTTGACCTTATATATAATGTAAGAGAACAGGGTTTGGATGAATCCCCTTCCGCACTGGCTGCCGGTCATATGTGGTGTATGACCTTATATATAGTGTAGGAGAACGGTTTTCGGATAAACCCCCTTACGCCTCTAGCTACGGGTCATATGCACGAGTAGGATCTTTTGTATAGAGATGGACATCATCCAATCATTATAACAATCAATACAACTTATTTTCATTTTATTGAAATTCTTTTAAGTTTTAACCTTTCTTTACAAGTTTTCTTACAACTTTCCACAATTATCTTATTAGACTAAATGCTAGCCGTAATTAGGTTCTCTTACACAGAGCTTCTGTACATGACTTTCAAACTACTGCACTTTCAAGAAGTAAAACTAGAAAAGCATAGTCAAAGAGCAGTCTCCTCCTCAACATTAATCATTTGACTTTCATTTAGGAACTTTTTGTCGACTATTTTGGCTGCCATCAGCTAACCAACTAAACTTTCAGCCTATTCTATGTACTTGAGTAATTTTTTTTTTTTCCAATTAACGATTTAGTTAGGAAAGACTGGTGAGTGCATAGTAATCAAACAATCTGAGACTTTTGGTATGAATATGATGATTTATTTGTCGCTGTAGGAACTTAATTTCTAAAGTGATATACTTGTTTCCTTAGGACTGACTGTAGCTGGGTTTCTTTTGCCAGGCAGAGGAAGAGGAAACCCTACATCATCCAGCAGTGCACAAAGAGGCAATTCCAGAGCACAAAGTTCTTGTGCATACTGCAGGCAAGCAGGGCATTTGTCAAATGATTGTCCTTCACAAGGTTCTCGTGGTCGCACTGCTCTGTCTCAGGAAGTTGACTTGCAAAATGGTTTGGTGCTCTTCTGTTACCTTATCTGTGTATCTTTTGTATAATGACCAACACCTGCAACTTTCTCACCCTCCCTGTGGAAAGATAATGAGGCAAAAGTAATGCTTGTCCATGGTTGACTTGTCGTCGTGTTGACTTGTAGTTGCTCAGGAGACTGACATCATCGCCTTCAAATAATGTTGTTAGCATTGGTGGAAGGAATGTGGTGTTGTTTCTTTGTATGTCTTTTTTTTGACAATCCTCACCTCATGAGATAGCTTCTAGGGTTGAGTTAGGCGCATGACCCGTTTTCTTCATACGGTTTCTGAGTCAGATCCATCCATGTTCTTGGTTCACCCATTGTTATGTTGTCCATGCTCGGGGTGTCTAAACCTGGGAGTGATTATATGGTATTGAGAATACTCACCTCATGAACTAGTTTTTGGGGTTAAGTTGGGCCAAAGATTGATTTTCTTTACAAATGTTGGCTCATATTTAAGACAATGGTACCAATTATGATGAAATAAACACAGATATGTCAATTAGAGGTAGTGGTATGGACTGCGTACACTCTACCCTCCCCAGACCCCTCTTTGTGGGAATATACTGGGTTTGTTGTTGATGTCAACTTTGCCACTTCTATCATAGGTTTTGAAACTTAATAAGAGTCTATGTTTTTTATCTTTTGTATCCGAAAGAAATGGATCTTTGGGCCTAACTCAGCCCCAAAAGCTAGCTCATGAGGGGAGGATTGCCCAAGCTCATATAAAGAGACCAATTATCCATCCATTTTTCGATGTGGGACTCAACACTGCCTAGACCTCGTTAGCCGGAGTATGACAATATAATAAGAGTGGCTAGCATCAGGGAACAAAGAATTGGGATGGAACTGGCTTTGATACCATGAAAGAAATGGATCTTGGTCTAACTCAACCCCAAAAGCTAGCTCATGAGGGGAGGATTGTTCAAGTTTTTCCGATGTACGACTCTTAACATTATCCATAGTTGAATTCTTGGAATGAAGAAAAAGTTATCACTTTAGGCTTTGGCTCCATATTGGTCTTTGAGTATGAGATATCCATTACAATTTGGTTATCTAGCTGCTTACAACCCTTACCAACCTGAGGATGTTCTTGTGTTACATTTACTCTCTAGCCTTTCCACTTCTAGTCCTATCAATTTTAGAATTTTGTTAAACCAACTAAAGAGTACATGAAGTGACACCGTGAAAATTGAATTCAAAATGTGAAAAATATTGGTCTGGGATATGATATGGAAGTTCCTCTCTGTTGTTAATTACTATGACCTTGTTGACACCTTACGTTGAATGTTATGATCCTTGAATAACTTTATAGCTGATCCCTTCTGACAATGCAGGAGAACCTTCAATTCCTTGTAATTCATGTGGAGCGCCTTGCATTTTGCGCACTGCCAATACTGCTAACAACAGGGGAAGAAAATTCTTTTCATGTCAATCACAGGGGTGCAACTTTTTTGTGTAAGGAAAACTAATTTTCAACATGAGTCTTTATATTTGGACACTGTTTCCACATGCAAACTTACTATGTGATAAGAATCGGGTTACGTTAATAAACAACAAAATAATGCGGAAGCAAAAATATTAAAATTAAAGGCAAGAAATTAAAGATAGGCAAAATTGGAGAATAAAATCCCCAATTTCGAGGTCAAGTGCTAAGAATCCTAATTGATCTTAGTATTCAAAATTAGCGGATTAAGACTAATTATGATACTGATAGAGTCAATTCAAGAACTTAGATCAAAAGTGATCTAGACCCCTATTTCAAAGAAACTACAAACAACAACAAACCCAGTGTATTCCCACTTAGTGGGGTCTGGGGGGGTAAGATGTACGCAGTCCATACCTCTACCTCTGATGAAGTAGAAAGGCTGTTTCCGAAAGACCCCCGGCTCAAGGCACAAGATATCACACAAACACATAGTAAAGCACCGAAGCAGATGACATAACATAAATACGGCACCCATAAGGAATATAAAACAGAGGAAAGCAGAGGAAAGCACACAGATTCGTAATAAGCATGGAACACTGAATACGGAATCATAACGGGAATAAAAAATAAAAATAAAAATAAAAAAAAAAACCCCACCAAGTAATTCCCTACACTAGCGACCCAATCTGGCCCTACTCTTCTGCCGTAATTCGCGTCTTCCAGACCTTCCTATCTAGGGTCATGTCCTCGGTGAACTGTAACTGTTCCATGTCCCGCCTAATCACCTCACCCCAGTACTTCTTCGGCCTACCCCTACCCCGCCTAAAACCATCCAACGCTAGCCTCTCACACCTACGGACCGGGGCATCCATGCCCCTCCTCTTCACGTGTCCAAACCATCTCAATCGTGCTTCCCGCATCTTACACTCCACTGAAGTCACACCAACCTTCTCCCGGATAGTCTCATTTCGAACTCTATCCCCTCGAGTCAGTCCACACATCCAGCGCAACATCCGCATTTTTGCCACCTTTATTTTTTGGATGTGGGAGTTCTTAACTGGCCAACACTCCGCTCCATACAGCAAGGCCGGACGAACTACCACCCTATAGAATTTGCCTTTAAGCTTGGGCGGCACCTTCTTATCACACAGCACCCCCGACGCGAGTTTCCACTTCATCCATTCCGCCCCAATACGGTGCGAGACATCCTCATCAATCTCACCGTTACTCTGGATCACGGACCCGAGATACTTGAACTTATCCCTCTTACATACCTCCTGTGCTTCCAGCTTCACTACTACCTCGTTCTCCCGCCTCACGTCATTAAACTTACATTCCACATACTCTATCTTGCTTCTGCTCACCCTGAACCCTTTAGACTCAAGAGTTTGCCTCCACATCTCTAATTTGTCATTTACACCCCCTCGAGTCTCATCTATCAGAACTACATCGTCTGCAAAGAGCATACACTACGGCACCTCCCCTTGAATACGCTGCGTCAACACATCCATTACTAACGCAAACAAAAAGGGACTAAGAGTAGATCCCTGATGCAATCCTGTCCGGACAGTGAAATGCTCTGAGTCTCCTCCCGCCGTCCTCACCTGGGTTTTCGCTCCCTCATACATATCCTTAATTACTCTGATATATGCCTGCGGTACTCCCCTCACCTCCAAGCATCTCCAAAGCACCTCCCTGGGGACTTTGTCGTAAGCCTTTTCCAGGTCGATAAACACCATGTGCAGATCCTTCTTCCTTTCCCTATACTGCTCCGCCAACCTCCGTACCAGGTGGATTGCCTCCGTCGTCGAGCGGCCGGGCATAAATCCGAACTGGTTTTCCGAGATAGACACTATCCGTCTCAGCCTCACCTCGACCACTCTCTCCCAGATTTTCATAGAGTGACTCAATAACTTAATCCCCCTATAGTTATTACAACTCTGAATGTCCCCCTTATTCTTATAGAGAGGGATCATGGTACTCCACCTCCACGCCTCGGGCATCTTTGCCGTCCTGAAAATTTCATTAAACAATCCAGTCAACCACCTTACACCAGCCTCTCCAACAAACTTCCAAAACTCCACCGGTATCTCATCCGGCCCCGTCGCCCTACCCCTACGCATCCTGCGGACTGCCTGTCTAACCTCTTCTACCTTAAAACGTCTACAATAGCTAAAATCCCGACACTCCTCTGAGTGCTCCAGTTCCCCTAACACAATAGCTCTGTCCCCCTCGTCATTCAAGAGCCTATGAAAGTACGACTGCCATCTCTTCTTTATGTGGCCGTCCTCCACCAACACTCTACCGTCCTCCCCCTTAATGCACCTCACCTGATCGAGGTCACGACCCTTCCTCTCCCTAGCCTTAGCGAGTCTAAACAACTTTTTCTCCCCTCCTTTCCCCTGTAACCCTGCATACAAGCTCTCAAAAGCGGCCGTCTTAGCTGCCGTGACCGCTGACTTCGCCTCCTTCCTCGCTAGCTTGTACTCTTTCCTGTTTGCCCGCTTCTCTTCTTCGTCCTTACTTTCCACCAACTTAGCATACGCCTCTTTCTTGGTCTCCACTTTCTTCTCCACCTCTTCATTCCACCACCAATCCCCCCGATAGTGACCGGCCCGGCCCCTAGAAACACCCAACACCTCCCTTGCATTCTCCCTGATGCACCTTGCCGCCCTATCCCACATACTATCCACGTCCCCCCTACACTCCCACACCCCCTTGCCCGCCAACCTCTCCCCTATCTCCCACGCATTCACTGGCGTCAAGCCGCCCCACTTAATTCTCGGTCTACACTCCTTACTCCTCCTCTTTCTATTCTTCTTTAGACCCAAATCCATAATCAAAAGCCTATGTTGGGTCGAGAGATTCTCACTCGGGATGACTTTACAGTCCTTACACAACGCCCTATCCCCTTTCCTAAGCAATAAAAAGTCAATCTGGGTCCTGGCTATCGCGCTCCGAAAAGTGATCAGGTGCTCGTCCTTCTTCGGGAAGCCCGAGTTCACCACCACCAGCCCAAAGGCCCTCGCAAACTCCAATAGGGTCGCCCCCTCTTCATTTCTCTCTCCAAAACCAAAACCACCATGCACATCCCCAAAGCCTCCTGGTAGCGCCCCGATGTGCCCGTTGAAATCCTCTGCTACAACAATCTTCTCCGAACTGGGCACGCCTCTCACCACCTCCTCCAAAGCCTCCCAGAACCGCATCTTCTCCTCCCCCTCCGCTCCCACTTGCGGCGCATAAGCACTACACACGTTCAGGGTAAACCCCCGAATGACCAACTTAATAGTCATCAACCTATCGTTGATCCTCTTCACCTCCACTACCTGACCTCTAAGCTCTTCATCTACTAAGATGCCAACTCCATTCCTACGCCTCTCGCTCCCAGAGTACCACAGCTTGTAACCATCCACATCCCTAGCCTTAGACCCTACCCACTTGGTCTCTTGGACACACGCAAGGTTGATCCTCCTCTTCCTGAGAATCTTCACAAGCTCTACGGACTTACCCTGAAGGGTCCCTATATTCCAAGACCCAACCCTCAGCCTACCGTCGCTATCCACACGCCCCCCACTACCTCCCCCTCGGCCCAACCTTGGCCTCCCGCCCACTCCCGCCCTCTCCCCATCCCCCGCCCCCACCACGGCCCCACGCCCCAACCCCCTCGGACATGACCCTATCCACCCATTACCACCCACAGCCACAACTACCCGACAGTATAGGAAAATATAAAGATGAACCCGGTGACAGTATCCAAGCAGCAGCAAGGAAATACAAAGCTCACACACATTCAAAGTAATATTCCCGAAATAAAACTAAGAAACGACCACAGCAACAGCAACAACAGACAGCAGACAAGGTACAGGGGCTACTACGAGCAAAATACTAAGGATGGAATATGAAATAATGAAATAAAATGCAATAAGGATGGAATATGAAATAATGAAATAAAATGCAATACGAAATAACGAAATAACAAAGGTTAGAAGTCACCGGATTTCGCTTGGAGCTGCGGCTGCTGGAGACGGCGTAGCGGTTGCAGACGGAGTTTCGGCCTGTTGGAGGCCAGCGACGGCGCCGGGGACCGGGGGCCGGTGCGCTAGAGATGGAGAGAGGGTAAGGAGAGAGGAGAGAGAGAGAGAGAATTTAAAAAGATAACTATTAGTATAAGACTAATTACCTTATTTAATTAACTTTAATAGAAACCAAAGATATCAAACTAAGAATTAATCTTACCTCCTAAAGAATCGTTCTTAGGGTTGCAAGATAAATCTCAAGTAGCTACACACAAAGGTGTAAATAAGAGAAACTCTCAATTAATAATAATATTATCTGATTAAAAATAACAAAATCCATCCCTATATATAGGAAAAAAAAAACCTATCCCAAATAGCATGGAATTGAAATCTACCTTTATCAAATCTAACTAGGACTAGGAAAAAGTTATCCCAAATAGCATGGGATTAGGATCCACTATTATGAAAATAATAAATAAAATCTTACTAGGACTAGGAAAGCATGTAAAAATAATACCAAAAATTCTCTCCTAAGAAATAAGGAAAAGTTTCCAAATTTACTCACAACCCATATGAGCTCAATCTTCTTCCTTTTGGGCTTGGACTTGAATCATGAAATATGTGTAGCACTTTGTCCATTCTTCTCCATAATTCTTAGACTCGTTCTTGGGCTCTTCTTCCATCATAAGCATCTTCTTGATTTCATTGAAGCCCATCAATCTTAATGCAAGTGGACCAGCCTAGATGCTATTACCGTGTACATTTTTTCTTTCTTGTTGTGTACCTCAAACTCCTATTCTTGATTATAATTTGATCCATGGCCTATAACGACAGAACTCTGTTAACCCTTCTGTCAACCCTGAGAATTAATTATAGTTCTTCACCCAAAAGCTGTTCCAGACTTGTCATAACTCATAGTTGACAATATCATGTTCTGTTTGGCCAATCTGTAAAAAACTGTCAGGCTATCTCACTTTAATAGCTGACGCACATCTGCTAATAGAAACCACATCATTATACTGCTAGAACCCATTTATGTATTGGATGTAACAGCTGTTCTAGAGGACAAAAAAATTGAATTGCTGGCATCGGAGCTTCGTTATAATTGCTCAAACCCATCTGTATTACTCAGTTCTTGATAATGCTAAAGTAGTTTGTTAGTTGATACACCTTTTTTCTTTTCTGTATTATAGATGGGAAGATAACCTCACCCGAGGAAGAGCAGAGCGTGCAAATACTTCTGCATCTACTAGCAGCGGAAGAGGTGGCCGTGGTCGTGGCCAGGGTGGTGCATATCCCAGTAGTGTGTCATTTGTGGCGGCAACAGGTGAACCAATAACTGGCAGATGTTTCATCTGCGGTGATCCTGGTCATTTTGCTAATGTTTGCCCACGTCGTGGTGGATGAATTTCGAACTCTCTTGCATTAAAGGTGTTTGCTGTAAATGGGCCACTCTTAACTCCCAGAACTGTATCTTTTTCAATTTTTTCTTTATGGTACAGTTATATCTGTGCTTGGTCATTGCAATGTGCCTTGCGAGGGAGATGATGCACTCACTCGCATGGTCAGTTACACTAATTGATGATCTCTTAATAGGATGTGAACATAATGCCTATCTTGGGGTATATAGCAGTTCTGCGATACTCTACTTTGTTCAATACTTCTATTGTTGTTACGTCGTGTGTGTAGAGAGATTTTCTTGGAGTGAGATGGTAAGCTTGGCCTCAAGGACTGATGCGTGATCTCAGGACCACCTAATTTACATATGAACCGTTGACCATTGAACGAACTCCTGGAGTCTAATACTTCCAGTTCTAGTTGTGGCAAGTTACCTAAGGGACATGTATAGCTTCCACTGAGATTTACTACAAATATCCTTTTTAAAGTTTTTAAAACCATCGTAAGCTTGTATTTTCCTCCAGTCCACTAATTTTGGTTTGAATTACCTTTTCCATTCTAGAAATTGAACTGTTTTAATGGGGGATTTAGGTTCCAATTGTTACTAGCAAAACTGAACAGAGTTTGGTTTCTCGTCCCTGTTGTATACTTTTTACTTTAGAAGAAATGCGTCTACATTCATTGTTTAGAGCATTGGTGTGCAGTTATACCTTTCTGTTTCAAGTGGGCGCGTGCAAATAAGAAACCAATCGTTTTACCTTGGAAAAATAGAGAAAATTAAGGTCCAATGACTTTGGGCCATCTAATTTACAAATATTTTCAATATATATAGGTAGTGTATATTGTGTTTCAATATGTATATGCATACGTACATACAACATACACAATTGAGTGTATATTTAGTGTAAACTTTGATTAATTTTTGTTGCGTGAAAGAGAAGGGGAACAAGCGGGGTACAAGATTTGGTCAACTCATCAGGTTCATGACTTGAAGATTGCAGGTTCGAACTCTGTCCCTGCCTAATCAGTGGAACATTATTCACCTGGATAGGTCGGTCCCAACTAGTCTAGAAAATGGGGCTAGTGTTCTTGGTTCCACCTCTTTGTAGGATGATGACACCAATAGCTTTGGAGCACACATGATCATTTCTACTTTTGACTACCAACTTAGAGCTCTTTTCCAACCAGTCAAGTGGCTTTCACTCCTACTCCAAACTACTTTGTGCCTATTTGGAACTTTTCATAATCAAAGGGGTGGCAAGATCGTCATACCTTCTAGTTGTAGTTGACTTAAGCGCGCTTGAAATACCTATAGTCGTCTATTTACAGGCTTATACTCAATAGTCAATCAATTTGTTTTTTCGCTTTCTATCGCATGCTACAGCTATTTGTTTATATACTGTGTGAAGTTTAACTAATGGAAAGTGCCTATGAATTAGTTCCAAGAAAGCGGGTGTCCACGTCAGGATTAAAGACTGTTAAGGATGTACTTGCTTTTCCTTTTTTTTGTTGAGATTGGGTTGGTGTGAAGTGTATGGGTTGTCTAGCCTATGCTTTGCAAGCCTACATAGGGTATAAGATGGAAAAGAATGCATTGGATGAAGGCCGGGGCATTGAGAAGGAATGGCATTTACAAAGATGAAAGGCCATGGGGAGATACTATCTATGATCCATGGATCTCCGATCGGGAAATTGTATCCAAGCTTTGTGTCTAGTTTGCACTCTTGGACTTTTCAAACTTAGCAAACTGAAACATCTTAGTAGCTAAAGAAAGGGAAATTAATTGAGACCTCGTTAGTAGCGTCGAGCGAGAGTGGAGTGGGGGTTTGAAGAAAAACAAAAACGAAACTTCATTCCTCTCCTTTTAGGCGAGCTACTTCGTTCCTCAGCAAAGTGTTCACTTTTTTTTCGCTAAATTTCATTCAATTTATTGTGGATTGGATGATGGAAAAACCTGCAAGCTAAGACTTCAAAGCTTACCTTATTTAGAAAAGGAGAAAGTTTTTTTTATAGATGTTGAGGTTGAGTAAAGGGGCGGAGCTTGAAGAGCGAAGCAAGCCGTGCCAGCCTAACAACGTTTTTCGGCAACAAGCTACAGTCTAACGACCCCCTAACCTAGGTTGGGGTTGGGCAAAAACTCCAAAATCCAAAACGTTGGTTAGGGTTCCTGTCCTTTTAAGCAAGCTATTTCGTTCCAAACCTTTCTTTAATAATAAGGTAAGCTTTCAAGCTATCGCCCTTTTAAATGAGAGTGAACTGTAATTATGAAAAATTAGAAGATCTAGCCAAAGAAGGTGATAGCCTTGTAGATTCATTCCTATGGTTCAATCTTTCCCAGTAAAACGTTGTATGTTCGAATTCTGATTGCTTTTACGCGAGAAAGGGGATCACCCTCTAAGCCTAAGAATTCACGAATGAGAGATAGCATATAAGTACAGTGAGAGAAAGGTAAAAAGAACCCTATTTAGGGAGTGCAATAGAGAACCTGAGATCTGATGCAAACGATCAGTCAAAGGAGTGAAGCTTAGAGCCTTTACTTTATGTAAAGTGCACTCACTCTAACGACGTACCTTTTGTATGAAGGGTCAACGAGGAAATGGGAACAACGACTCACTCACTCTAGTTCTTCCTATTTGACCCAAAATCGATTGATTTAGCCATGTGCAAGTTGAAGAGAGCTCTACCAGTCCTTGGAGGACCGAACCTTTGTATGTGGCAAAATACGGGGAGGACTTGTGGCTAGGGGTGAAAGGCCAACCAAGATTGGATATAGCTATTTTTTCACAAAATCTATTTCAGTAGAGCACATGATGTCGATGGCCTGATGTAGAGCAGTCAATAGGGTAGGGTGGACTCATTTAGCCTTACCAACCCTAGGGAAACTCCGAATACAGGCTTAGATCATTTGTACATGACAAACTTTCAAAAATGTTAAGATCCAAAGTCTAGAGGAAAACAACCCAAATCGTATGCTAAGGTCTCTAAGCAATCTCTTAGTGGAAAAAGAAGTGATCGAGCGATGACAACCAGAAGGTGGGCTTGGAAGCAGCCATTCGTTGAAGAAAGCATAATAGTTCGCGGGTCTAGCTCTATGGCACCAAAAACGTATCAGGGCTCAAGTGATTCACCGAAGCGACGAGACCTTGAAAAATGCTTTTTTCAAGTGTTAGTAGCGGAACATTCTATTAAACAGGGAAGGTTTTTGGTGACAAAACCTGGAGATATGAGAAGTGAGAATGCTGACCACCCCCAATACCCAAACTAGGATCGGAGACCACCCCCAATATCCAACCATTGACCACCTTACACCCCATGTCGGATGAATTCCAAACATATAATAAGATAAGAGAATATCAATTTAAAGACATTATAATAAGTTTATACCTAAAACCAACCATCCACAACCAAACAAGCAACCAATACCAGTATGTCCATGCCTACAATAGTCCGACAAAGCCTATAATCAAACTAAAGAATATCCAGTCGGGACATGCCCCCGACCATAGCCAAAACTATGACCAAAAGGAATAGTAAAGACAAAGAAATCCTTAGCATGAAATGGGGTCTTCGGAAGTATGGAAGCTCACCACTTCAATCTAACTCAAAAGTTGACCCCGAATCACCTAGTCACTGACCAGGAGGAGTGGAAGTATGGTTGGTTCCTGCATCGCATGGGGATACAACGTTCGAAGACGTTTAGCTAGGTGAACGCTAGCATGTAATTCAGGGATAAAGATAAAGTAATGTCATCAATCCAAAACCAGTCAAACCAATGCACATAACCATATGAAAATACATATATACATATATATACCATGCTGGGATAGAGAACGAGATTTAGCATGCACTTTAAAACCTTAACTTGGGTTGTGTAGCTTTACCGTCATAAGTCCATCCATAGGCTATATGGGTCCAGTATTACCCCCTGAACTGGCCCCAGTGCGTATTAGTCGCACGTATCGGAGATATTACAAATGGTCGGGGATTTTCTTGTACCCTTCGCCCTCCATGATACATATATACGTGTATAGACTTGGGGGATTCCCTTGTACCCCCAAAAGAACACAGTCATCAAAACAAACCCTCATGTCGGCCAACATAAGTTTCTAGTATCCGTCTTTCGGACCCACACCTTTACGGCTAGCTATCACAACCCCCATTATTGCCCAATTAAAACATCTAACACATAACAAAATCACCAATTTTAGGAGTTAATTATTAAGGCATTATTAAGTAGTATCGTCCTACCGACTGTAGCTAGCAAGCAATGTCATTACCCAATACTTAGGGGAATCCCAAGTACCTCACGGACTCCATTATTAAAATCACTTGGGGGATTCCCGTGTACCCTACAAGGTTTTCATAAATCATTCACTTAGGGGATTCTATTGTACTCCACAAGGTTTTTAAAACCATTCTTAACCATTTAACCATTTATACCATGTATTAATTTCAGGAAACAAGTCAAGCCAAGTGATAATGCATAAACCAAAATCAATTATGTAAATGGGTTGAGTTTATTACCAATTTTCATATCAAAACAATCAATTTAGGGATTCCATTATACCCCTATTTCTATTCGTCATTCCCATGCACCACATGTTCATAACCATATTTAAAGTATGAATAACTATAATTAAACCATGGAAAAATATTATTCAATAATAAGCAATCAAAACCCCTAACCCTTGTTTCAAACCAAGATAAACATCTCATGAACAATACTTTAAATCACATGCTTTTACAAAATTGAGAATGATGGAAGAATAACATGCCTTAAACACCAAGAAGTACAAAAAGAAATCACTCTTAGAAGTCCCAATTGATTAATCTCTTGAAAACCCTATGTGTTCTTAACCTTGAGGATTTGAGAGTGGTTTGAGAAGTTATTTGACTTGTTTTTTAGGGTTAATAATACCTTAAAGAGGTTATAAAATGTGGGTTTCAAGTTGGGCAAAAGAGAAATGTCCAGAATGCCCTTAACTTAAAAGCTAGAAAAAGGTCGTCTTTGATTACGAGTCAACCATTGACTCATAATCATTCCTTACGACTCATCACTATGATTCATAACCATGGCAGTCTCGCTAAGCACACAAATTGCTATCCTTACGACTCCACCAACTGACTCGTAATGGGACCCTATGACTCGTAGGTCCCAGTCATAATCAACACAGAACCCATTTGGGGTGTACACTGGACACCCTACGACTTACACCCTACAACTTGTAATATATCCTTACAGATCATATCGAGCCACTCGTACTCAGAGCAGATGCATGCCACAAACTTACATAATTTGGTTACAACTTATCCCAATTAGTCGTCAAGACACCTTACCACTCTTGGGGTTTGTCATAACCAAGGCAGTGAGCTCAAAGCTCAAGAAATTTCTAAGGACCAAAATTTAGAGTATTTCACTAACCGTACCCTAAACCGACACAGGTAAACAAATAGAGTATACTAGGGCGCTTGAGAGAAGCATGTCAAAGGAACTCAACAAAATGACCCCATAACTTTGGGGGAATGGGTGTTCTCCTATCTTTTGATTCGGAAAGCAACACATACTAGGGGTAGCGACTGTTTATTAAAAATACAGGACTCTACTAAGTGGTAACACGATGTATAGAATATGACACTTGCCTGGTGCTCGAAGGTTGAAATGAGAAGTGTTATAAGCTTTGAATGGAAGCTTCGGTAAATAGAGAAGTAACTCTAACTGTCCCAAGGTAGAGAAATTCTTTTTCGCATAAGTAACGACCTGTATGAATGGTGTAATGACTACCCCGCTGTATCCGACATAGACCCAATGAAATTGAATTCTCCGTGAAGATGTGGAGTACCAACGGCTAGACAGTGAAGACCCCGTGCACCTTAACTATAACTTCGTAGTGACAACCTTAACCGAAAGTGTAGGATATATGGGAGGTGGTGACATATAACAACCAATCTTGAAAGACCATTATTTCATCTAAAGGATGTCTAATCGTCGTATCGATAATTTAGAGGGAAATGGGACACTGCGAGGTAGATAGTCTTTCTGGGGTGGATGCCTCCTAAAGAGTAACAGAGGTGTGCGAAGGTAGGCTCAAGCTAAGATTCTACTCATGAACATAATTGTATAAGCATGCCTGACTATGAGACCGACTAGTCAAACAGAGATGAAAGTTGGCCATAGTGATCCCGGAGTCCTGCGTGGAAGGGCTCTCGCTCACAAATCAAAGGTATACTAGGGATAATAGGCTGATAACTCCTAAGAACTCTTATCGATGGAGTTGTTTGGCACCTCGATATCGACTCATCATATCCTGGGGTTGAATAAGGTCCCAAGGGTTCAGTTGTTTGTCGATTCAAGTGATACATGAGTTAGGTTTAGAATATTGTGAGACAGTTCGATTCCTATCTACCGTTAGTGTTAAAGGGAGAACTGCGAGGAGCCAACCCTAGTACGAGATGACTGGGTTGGTCTAACCCATGGTGTACTGGTTGTTATGCTAATAGCAGTGCCTACAACTAAGTTGGTATGGAAGAATTGCTATGCCGTGGAAAATCCTTCTCGATACAAGTTCTCGGATACAGTTTTTGAGCAAAACTTTGATAGGTGAGAGATGTAAGTACCGCGTGGTATGAAGCGATCTCTTACTAAATGAAACAACTTTCACTTTCCATAACAAAATGAAAGAAAGTCAACCTATTCCTGAAATTGTGGTTAGTCTCGCTACCTTTCTAGTTTCCGCCCCTGCTTGCTCATTCACAATTACTACCACAAGAAATTCGCGTTTATCTCTAAAGGGATTATGCACTCCACGACTTTCTTATGTTATGGGGTCTCAAAGACTGAATTTAGCTACTAACCCTAGCCTGCTAGCTTAAAAACTTCCTCCTTACTCTCATGCTTTCCATTGGTCAATAACCAACCAAAGTGCTCTATACTTCTTCACTACTCGTATAGGAAAGGTGGAAGAAATTCGATCTCTCTTTTTAGGAGCAAAGCAGTCAAAGAATGAACCAAACCCATGCAAAACAATTTTCTTCTACCTACCGCAAGTGATATGCGCTTTATGTAGAGTTTCACTTCTCCTTTTCCTTCTTCTATTAGTAGTGCCCGTTCTACTAGTTTAACTAGGTCGGATGCGCAAAGTGCTCCAACTAAGTTAACTCAGTTATTTGATGACATCTGCAAAAATAACGTAGAGTTACTTTGACTTAGAGGTAGAGAATTACCTACAGAGTGGAACATAGCAGATCTTGTTCAGGCTGTTATGGGAGACGGGGCTCTTAAAATTCTAAGACACTTTCAAGCTACCTATTACAATGTTCTTTTAAGGGGATCTTTGAGTTGGCCTTTAGAAGATCTCTCAAATTTTCTAGATTTAACCTACAATATCCTCTAGTATGAGGATACTTAATGGATCTCTACACCACTTTTTTTCTATTTTATAACGGAGGGTCCACGTTAAACAGATTAGGCTCACAGATTACTTCGGGGCCGGAGTAATGAGTCACAAGAGAGCCCGCCGAAACTGTATAAAAAAAGGTCGAGAACTACATAAATCTTAGACTTTCATTCCTTGGTCTGGGAGGTAATTTATGTAGGCGTACAACTCTTCCTAGGTTGTATTCAATAATGAATCACCAAAGAATCGATTAGTAGTATAACTATGACCGAAGACCTTCTCGCAGATGATTTCTAGTCAGTGTGACGTGAGTGGCTTCTCGATAAATAAGTTGCAACAGCTCTTGTAGATACAATTTCATTTTTTATGCAGTTTCATACTATTGATCCCGTCTTACCTGATGATTAGGATTTTCTTTCCCTATTTAAAAAATGGTGACCTGTGTCACTCTCATTATGCTTCACACATGAAATTATACTGCTTTCAAGGGCTCAAATAAATTTATTTGAGAACTAGTGTAAGGGTTACCCTATGGGAGAACTTTTACAATCTCTTTCTTTCGGATCTAATTCTCTATTTAGTGACTCTATCTCTCTTTCTTTTGAAGCTTGTGCAAAGCGTAACTATATGAAGGCCTCGCACTGGTGCTAGGTTAACCTTCTTCGGTCTCTTTAAGCGGTGGGCATACCTTTTTTATTAGTATTGAATTCATGTCATTGTCGCTCATCATTCTTGTTAGAAAAGGAACAAGAAACTCTCTTTATAGGAGGAAAGGTCATATTTAGGAAAAATTGACCAAAATTCCTCTACTACGGATGGATTGATTTAAGTGCGAAACTTGATTCAATATTTACAATTGCTATAGGTTAGGGATTCTACCGTGCTATTCTATTTCTATAAAGAGGTAGGCGACAAAGACAAGGGATCTCTCTCGCTATGGATAGTTGTTGTTTGCGAGAAATGTCTGTTCCGCTTTATCCTTTCAATAATTATAATTAATAGAGACAAATTTATCCACTGGTATTTTGACACTCGATCTCTACTCCTCGAAATCCCACTCACAATCTATGGATCACTTAGGGCTAAAAAGATTGGATTCTTCATACAAAGCCAATTGAGATCTTTTTTCAAAACTCGCTCGACACACAAAAGAAAAGACGAAAGACGAGAATCGGTGCTAGGATCAAAACACTTAATAGACATAGAAGAGTAAAATAAATGCTTCCTACCCTACTAGAAACTCGGTTGAATCTAATTAGGTCCTCCAGGCAGTCAAGTGTTGACATTGGATTAGGTTTGACCTTCCTTCTCAAATTCTAAATGAACATGCATTCTTTTCTCTATAGTATGGAAGAATATGGTAAAATTATAACCAATCCAATCATAAACCTTTTTTGAGAGATGAAACTAGCAAGGATATTATTATGAAGTCAGAGAGAGAGAAAAATGCCATCATATAGGGATCAACGTGTAAACTTGAAGGGCTAGTGACCTCTTTTAGCTCAATAATAAAAGTTAGGGTCAATCGGAGGGGGCCTTACCTCTTAGATGACCCAAGAAAGTCATTAAGATATTTTATAGATCCTCCTAACTTTAGTTACTTAAGGTCGAGTAGTAGACAGGTGAGGCCCATAGTTCTAATAGGATTTTACTTAGAGCTTTTTGCAGCAAAGCAAGTCTACAAGCCATTGCGGTGAGGTTATAGGTCTGATTTCTTTCTCATATTGAGATCTTAGAATGCAATACGCAGCCCCCTACAAGGTTACTTTAGATAAAGGTATTTTCTATATAAGATTGACATCCTCATTTGTTGGTTACTTATCCACTGGTATTTTGACGCTCGACCTCTACTCCTCGAAATCCCACTCACAATCTATGGATCACTTAGGGCTAGAAAGATTGGATTCTTCATACAAAGCCAATTGAGATCTTTTTTCAAAACTCGCTCGACACACAAAAGAAAAGACGAAAGACGAGAATCGGTGCTAGGATCAAAACACTTAATAGACATAGAAGAGTAAAATAAATGCTTCCTACCCTACTAGAAACTCGGTTGAATCTAATTAGGTCCTCCAGGCAGTCAAGTGTTGACATTGGATTAGGTTTGACCTTCCTTCTCAAATTCTAAATGAACATGCATTCTTTTCTCTATAGTATGGAAGAATATGGTAAAATTATAACCAATCCAATCATAGAGGGATCAACGTGTAAACTTGAAGGGCTAGTGACCTCTTTTAGCTCAATAATAAAAGTTAGGGTCAATCGGAGGGGGCCTTACCTCTTAGATGACCCAAGAAAGTCATTAAGATATTTTATGGATCCTCCTAACTTTAGTTACTTAAGGTCGAGTAGTAGACAGGTGAGGCCCATAGTTCTAATAGGATTTTACTTAGAGCTTTTTGCAGCAAAGCAAGTCTACAAGCCATTGCGGTGAGGTTATAGGTCTGATTTCTTTCTCATATTGAGATCTTAGAATGCAATACGCAGCCCCCTACAAGGTTACTTTAGATAAAGGTATTTTCTATATAAGATTGACATCCTCATTTGTTGGTTACTTAGTTCTTAGGTCATGAGTTCCGATCTTAGTAGTCTTTATTCCCATCCTATGTAAGAACATAGGTTTTTTCCCTCAGTTTATGCTCTCCTTGCTTTAACTAAAAAACTACCCTTAACTTACCTTAGAATGAGTTAGATTTCATGCAAGAATGATGGACGGGATGCTAAAGAGATAAAATGAGACTAGCGTAATCAGGTAATCAACCAATAATCCACATACATGATAAAAGTGCATTCCATCCCTAGTGTACTTATCCACTAGAATTGAAGGAGAAGAATGACAAAGTCTACTTCCACAGTAAGGATTGTCGCTTAGTCCAATCCAAGAGCAAATAGGGATGCCTCAAAGATCTTGCTTATTGGATAACTTTCCTAGTGAAGGAGAGAATGTTGGACAAGCTAAGAAAGTCTCATTGAAAGTAGAAACTCAAACTGTGATGACTATTTTACTAGTTTCAAAGGATTGATTGACCCGTGGTATTGAAATCTGGATAGAGGTTCCCTCATAAAGACTAAAACCTCATTACATCAAAATAGTTGAGGTGCGACAATACTTTGGTAGTGAGTGGAAACTTACTTTCTATCTGGTTAGTAGGAATTTATTACCTGCTAAAGGATTATTTCAAGTTATACTGAGAAGTAAGAATTTGTAATTAAAGCCGAGGCGGCTGAATAGAGGTGTTCTCTTTCCACGTAGCGCTAAGAAGCAAGTTCCGACAACCTATGATGAAATAACTCAAAACAAAAAGGGGCTAAGCGAATAATAGTGTTAGTAGTTCGTGAGGATAATTTTGAGCTTGATAGTGGATTGATGTTCACTATAGTACTATCTAACCTTGAAGGTTAAGTTATTGTGCCATAAACTCTATCCCACACATTTTGTGTGATGTGGCATCACTTATCTAGCTATATTCTATTATTGGTTGACACCATTTTGGAAAACTTTGATTCCAGTTATTGCTTGTTAAATTTCGTTAAGTTCTTTGACAAATACTAATTATTTTGAATCC
Source organism: Capsicum annuum (assembly GCF_002878395.1). NCBI lineage: Eukaryota > Viridiplantae > Streptophyta > Magnoliopsida > Solanales > Solanaceae > Capsicum > Capsicum annuum. The sequence continues at coordinate 71,022,628 of NC_061121.1, forward strand.
ATTTTCTTTAGGGGTCTAACTTTGTTCTTTCCTTCGAGCTAAGATAAACCCTATCAAAAACTAGTTCCAGAAGCATCTTCCATGCATCTCGACCTAGACTGATCTTCATTCTGATGATGATAAACCATCATCAATTTGTATAGTATATGTACCCCAAGCCCTTTTTTGTACCATTTTTTTCCTAAAAGGGGCACTTGAACGGGGCTCTCTTCACAGCCCCTAAAGACATTAGGAAGAGATTTAATCAGCTAGAGTAATAACTTCAATCGATAGAAAATTTATCAAGACCTAAAACAAATAATTCATCTCTTAGGGAGTCTTTTTATTTTGCATATCTTGACTTGAGAATTTTCCTCATGCTTTTCCATCACGATTTTCTCTTAGAAAACTTTTGCCTCGTCGATTCTCGCCCTCGTTCCTTTTATCTTGAACATTGAGATGTTCATGCAAAGCATTCTTTCTTACCCTATGTAGGCGACAAAAGCTACAGAGCTGTAAACTTAAAACCTAAGGATATTTCTTTGACGGGTGATTGGGTCTTAGAATCTTCAAGAAAGTGTAAGCACTTGTATACAATTTCAATTTTTCTTTCTATATATAGATATGGCTTCTCTTGATGGAATATATCAAGCAAAATCTTTTTTTGGAACCACAACTTAGTGAAGTAGGCACAATTGATATTAGGGTCTATCTTAAGGTATGCTCTCCAAAAAGGATTTCCTATCATTGCATGGGTTCCTTTTTGTATAAAACATATTGACTACAAATTGAACTAAAGAAAGAATGTTGATTGTTCGACAACATGAAGACCGCAATCTCGACTTAGTATAATCAAACACCCATCACGAGTCACATGGGCACCCCCAACAGGTAAAATAATTGTGATATCCCCATTAAGATCTAACTCTGGGAGGATACTATTCATTTATTATTTACACCACTGCTTGCTTTGGAGACTAAACAATGAAAATAATACGTAATAGTCAGCCAAGTAACAATGATACGAAAGACTAGGGTATAGCTTCTTAAATCCCCGGTCAAAATCATCCAACATCAAATTGTATAAGACCTTAGTGATTAACCCAGCGTCTGGGATCCCAACTTTCGTAATACAACAATTAATTCTAATTTGGTCATTGGTATCCTTAATAAGGATGCAACTAAGGATATTATGTAGCTATCACAAACCAAGGCTGCCAACTTTCGTAAAAATATTTTACCTTGTGAGGGTGCTAGATTAAGAGAAAGTAGTTAGTTTCTTCCCCTCTCTACCTAATTTGGCAAATAACTCACGACAATCTCTAGGAAAACCACACGACTTCTCCTGCAAGATAGATGAATGCATAAAACAACTATTCAACATATGCGCCAGAGTGGTTAAAAAGTGAACGTCCATTTCACCGAGACGAACAACCCATTTATAATCAGGGTCCCCTGGCTGACATAATGTTTCAACATAAGAATAAATCGCCTTGTCTTTGGGAATACTTAAAACTTAAGTGGGGACGATACATACTTCTCCTCTGAGATAAGAATGATTTTATCATATGCACTTAGGGGGTGGGGGAATGAAAATTGATCACGATTTTTGGCATAGACATATAATATTGATCAGGCAAGTGCTATTAGAGAATGAATAAGGTGGATTTTCTATAGGTCCTCGCTATCTAAATCAATTCATAATGAACAATGTCTTTAACTTTCTTTGTTATTATTACAGTGTTATCTACACCGAACCAATAAGTAGAGATATGGAGAGAGGGGACAACTTTGTTGCAGACCTTTCTTTGCTTTCTTTTATGAACTCCACTGGTCGTCCATGGATTATAGGGGCTTTCTATTGAATATAAATACACTCTATATTATAATATTGATCACCAATTTTAGCATAGACACATAATATTGATAAAGCAAGTGCTGTCGGAGCATGAATAAGGTGGATTTTTTTATGGATCCTCGCCTTCTGAATCAATTCAAAACGAACAATATCTCAATCAGTCTTTGTTATTATTATAGTGTTATCTACACCCAACCAATAAGTAGAGATATGGAGAGAGGGGACAACTTTATCGCAGACCTTTCTTTGCTTTCTTTTATGAACTCTAGTGTTCATCTATGGATTATAGGGTCTTTCCATTATATATAAATACACTTGGTATCCTACTATGCAAATCCCATTTTCCTTTAATAAACCTATAATTCCAATTTGCATATGCTACTGCTTTGGTGAATTTAGTGATCATGGCTGGCTCACCTGATCTTCAGCTGAGTAGTAAGCCTCCTTGAGATAATTATCAATATCTCTTCCTATCAAAATGAGATTTGGAGTTTTCCATTTTTAAAGATCAAGCCTGTCTTTCAATAGAAACTATTGGAAAATTGCCTTAGTTATTCTCTTATATAGTGTAGTCCTCATAGCAATAGGCCTCGGTCTAGTGCAGTTTTGCTTTTTGGGGAATCATTGCTAGGAATAAGGATTGAATTGTACCTGGTTTGCTCCTGTTTGATTTCAATTACCATAATGGATATCGTCCAACATTATGTTCCAATACTGCTCCTGAATTAATCAACTAAGTAGAAGTTGAAGTTTAGTTGGAATCCATATAGTCTAGTAGTTTTTTACTATGAATATCCCCCTATTATTGATATAGAGCTTACGACCCACCCTTTATCGTTATAATCGTAACTATTTTCATGGAAAAAAGTTTTTTTTTTGTCAAAGAAGCATTCGTAACACAAACTATAGCATAAAGGCATTCGATTTGCGTCTAAACGAAATATTGGGAAAGGGCCTGTACTCTCTCTTCTGTGGATACACTATCACTTCTGGCTATGGTATGGGGATGGGGACGAGAGATATACTCATTGATTTTATATTGATGAGCGGTCATACTTTGATCATTTGGGAGACATAGCCCCACACGCTACACACAAGAATGAATTATTATGCAGTCAGTTAACTCTTTCCTTTTTGTGGGCAGCCTTTCAAAATGGATCATGTATTTTGGAATATGTCATCACATTATGTACATGTATTCACTTTTCCATTTTTCTGGATATTCTTGCTCGTGCCGAGATATAGAATGGGTACGACTCCCCTTCTCCATTAGGCCAGCCGTTCTAAGTTTCGAGGTTGGGTCGAATAGGAACGAATCCAATCAGATCTGAACGTAGCTTTAAGTTCAGGTACCGTATTACAGATAGATAGGAAAGGAGAGTGACAATGAACCTCCTGCCAAGAGGCCAAGGTTGCTTGCTAACTCTCAACTACCTGTTAGAAGAAAGTTGTCACGACCCAATTTATGAGTCATGATGGCACGTATTATATTCCACTAGTAGGTAGGCCAAACTATAGCTAGAAGTTTGATACAATGGGCTAACTTGGTGAAAAATGGCCTAAAATATTGAAATTTATAATTGAAGCCTTAAATAGCAATAACCCAGTCATACTAGTCTAATAGATAGATAAAAAATCAACAAGCATACCAAGACTCCTATGTCGATACAAAAGCTACTACAAATGACTATGATTGGTAAATAGTCAAGTAAAATCTGTCTCAAAGATGAAAGAATAGACATAAATAAATAGAAGGAAAAAGGGTAACTCCGACTCCAAGAGCTCACCCGATCTCCGAAATCAACCCTGTATGAGCGTCGATCAACGATGGCATCTAGTATTAGAATTTATACCAAAAAGGTACAAAAGTGTAGTATGATTACCAAAACCACGTGTACTCGGTAGTCATCATCGACCAACTGAGCTAAATCATGATATGAATACGATAAGATACAAGATAAATGAGCTAAGTCAAGGCAAAATGGGGCAAACCTGGAATAAGATTCGACCCCATCGTACATAAATGAATGAATGCATATGACATAATAACATAAAGATCACATAGATATAACTACAAGATTGGCCCCCATAAGCCAATATGTGTGGAAAAGTATATAACTCAGTGCAGACCCCCATAAGATTGGATGGTACAATCAAGGAAACTAAGCAACCAAATTGCCATACATTACCAAATTGTTATGCCATGAACAAGAATCCATCCGAACCATAATTCCCAATGCCTAACTTGAACTGGAACTCAATAGTACCATCATCATTTGCCGTACTTGAACCAAAACTCTTACTATCAAGATTATTATCAACTGCCGGATGCGAACCAAAACTTATATTTATAAATCATACTACCGAACCATATCGACAAGCCATACTGATAAACTAACCCAATAGACTATACCAAAGAGCAATAACTATAGATTATCCATTTTTATCATATTTATACACCAAACCAAAAATCACAACTATAAGCCATATCGATACCCACAGCCTTAAACCATACTAATACCGCATCTATTAAGTCATGCTGATAATCACGCCCATAGGTCATGTCAATAGTCATATTCATAAGTTATTTCAATAATCATGTCTATAAGTAATTAATCATATCTATTAGCCATAACATATATCACATCTATAATTATATCATGAAGCATATCAATAGGCCATATCATTAATCATATTCGGAATCCATATCAATAATCATATATATATATAAGCCATTTCATTAGCAACAACCAAAATTAGCATCAATCTTTAAATATCCAACTAACACACTCATTACATATATTCAATCTCCTCAAGTTACAACCCAAACATTAGTAAGGGTATATCATGCGAAAGTAAATCTATAAGGCTAACACAGGTCTTGGCCTAAGATGGGCGGAGGGGTCCACTTCTAATCCTCAAAATCCATTTTAGGCAACTTTTACCTCGAACTAGGCTAAGGTATCTAAGTTCATTTCCAGATATTGAATAAGCCATAAATAGACCTAAGATAGTAGTTCTTCCCAATCACAAACAACTAATTTAATCCCTCCTAAAATAAAAGCAACTATGGCAATTTCCCCTAACTTACACAACTAAAACCAATTCCCCCTAGACATGAAGGACTAAGGCAATTTCACATAGCTTGAGTAACTAAGGCATTCCAATTCTAAACATGAGCCACAAAGCTAAATTCATCTAAGACATGAGTAACTAAGCTAATTACTCCTAATTTACGGTTTCAAGATAGCCTAAATAGTTCAACTAATCCAAATATCCTCATTCATACTTTTAACACCTAAATTCCACCATATATCTAGCATAATATCAAAATCATACTATGAGATAACTCAATCTATGGAGAAGGTAAGCCTAGCCTACCTAGATGCCAAACAAAATCCTGAAGAATTTGCTATATCATCAATTTTTCTTTTTGAGAGGATCTTGCAAGGTGACACGCTATCAAAATCACAACCTACTAGTCAAAAAGAGAACAATGATTCCCATATTGCACTATTGTGCTTCAGGTCTAAAATTTCATTAAAAGCCTATGTGGGGTCTGCTTGTGGGAATCACATTTTTGAAACCAACACGTATGCTCAAGGAACCTTCACCCTCAAGAATGGGTGAATTTCGAGCTATAATGGTGCTAAAATTAATCCTCTAACTTTTAGGGATTTTAGATAAGAATGGAGAATTTAATCATAAAATTAATGAAAGCTTACGACAAATTCGATGAAGAAACACGTAAATAAACTTTACCCAAGCTCCAAGATCACCCGCAAATATTTCTCCTAAGTTTCAATACTATTTAGGGTTTTACTCTCTTGAGAATGGGAGAAGAATAGAGAAATCGGGCTAAGTGGGGTATTTATATGCTTCTTAGGTATGAATATGCTGCTAAAGCAGACACTTGGCCACTTTAGCAGTCATCGCTAAAGCGCCTAGGTGTCGTTAAAGTGGTACCTATTTCCACAAGCCAGGCTGCTGAAGTTGACCATGGGATGCTTTAGCGCTAGCAGCTAAAGTGGCCAGGTGCCACTAAAGCGGTACTTGTTGGCTAAGTTATGGCCGCTAAAGCGACCAATGGTCCACTAAAGCGCCTCTGCTAAAGCGTCCAAAGGGTCGCTTTAGCGGTCACACCAGATGTCAAGCAACAGTTGGCGACTTGGAATTTTTTCAAGTCTCCATCAACCCCTTGGGATTCATTCAAAATATCGTGTGTGCAAATAAACTATTTTATCCTATCAAATTTGACATTTTGAACTCAGTAGGGCAATCAAAATTTCCATCCAGGTCGTTTTGATGAAAAGTGAGCCCCACACCCACTTGTCATTTTCTTTAATTTCCAAACAATAGTCTAAAATGAGTTTGGGAGCCTCAAGACCCAAACCAAGGGTCCACCCAACCTAAAATCGATGTTCAGAGTTATTGGAACTGTTAGAATTGACATATGAGGTTGTTTGGTTGAATTTTTTTCCCAGTAGCCAATTTGAACCAGCGAAGGCTTCAAAGTAGGGAGTTGGCTCTAAAAATCAAACAAACTGCTCGGTAACCAAATTGTCAGTTCTAGCAAGTTATAAATAACTTGAGGAAGCTAGAAAAGCTCTAAACAATGAAAATAAGGGGAAATACAAAGAATGACCTGAAGGGTCATTCAATATGCACTACTAAAAGAATTTTCATCTGCGAAAATAAAGGACTAAGATATACCAAAAGCCTCAAACTGGTGAGGATATTCGGTTTGGATCTCGCTCTAGTTCTCCCAAATAGCCTCTCTAATGTGTCATGTCCCCACTAAACCTTAACTACTGGAATCTCTTTAGTGTCCAACCACCTGACATCCCTAGACAAAATGAGCACAAGTTCCTCCACAAAGGTTAGCCACTTATCCAACTGAACTGAGTCTTATTTAAGCATATGATATGGTTCAGGAATATATCATCGTAACATAGAAACATGGAAAATTGATTGGGCAACAAAAAAATCTGGGGGTAAGTCTAACTCATAAGCCACTTTACTAACTACACAAAGGATCTTAAAGGGCCTGATAAATCTAGGGCTGAGCTTGCTTTTCCTCCCTAATCTCATCACATCCTTGATAGGTGATACAAGGACGAATACTCGGCCACCAACTCCAAATCTCAATGCACAAAGTCTACAATCTACATAAGCCATTTCCTACTCTGAGCTGCCCTCAACCTATCCTGAATTCCCCTGACTCTATCCAACAACTCCTAGATCAAGTTAGTACCACAGGGCCTAATCTTAAAAGTCTCAAACCATCTAGTCTGGGAACGACATCTCCTACCATATAAAGACTTAAAAGGAACCATCTCAATATTCGAGTAGTAGCTATTATTGTACGCGAACTATGTCAAGGCTAAGTGGCTCCCATTCAGTACGAAGCATATCCTAAAGAACCTAAATAGTCTACTCTGAATTCCCGTTGGTCTGAGAATTGAAGGCTATACTAAGATCTCTTAAGTACCCAAATCCTCCTGAAAAACTTTCTAAAATCTAGAATTTAACACTGAACCTCGATCTGAAATGATAGATATAGGCACATCATGTAAATAAACTATCTCACTAATATAGATACGAGCCAACCTCTCAACACTAAAGGGTATTTGGGTAGGAATGAAATGCCCCGACTTTGTCAACCGATCCATAATGACCCAAATACCATAAAAACCACGGGAAGTATGAGGAAACCTACTAACAAAGTCCATGGTAATTTGTTTCCATTTCAACTCGAGAATGGGCAACCTCTGAATCAAATCACCAGGTCCTTAATGCTCATCCTTCACCTGCTGACAATAAACGCAATGAGCTATATCTCTTTTCATACCACTCCACCAATAATATTATCTCAAATCTCTATACATCTTGGTTGTACTGGGTGAACAGAATATTTAAAGTTATGAGCCTTATGCAAAATCAACTTAATCAAGTTATCAACCCTCGAAACACAAATATGGCTATCAAATCTCAAGACACCCTCAGAATTTATGGTAGATCTCTTGGACTCTCCCTCAACACCTGACCATAGACGATGCAAAGTCTCTTATAATCAAATTGGTGATCTCGAATCTGCTCTAATAGTGAGGACCTCGCCTCAACAATAGCAAGAGTTCTCCTAGGGTCTGAAATATCAAGTTGGTTAAGGACTGAATGTCCCATGCCAATGACCTCTGAGAAAGTAAAATACAAGCCAAGCTACCCATACTTAATACCTTCTAACTCAAGGCATCTTCTACCATATTCGCCTTTCCCGAATGATACCAGATATAAATATCATAATCCTTAAGTACCTCCACTATAACACCCTAAATGTTTGAGCTAAAGATAAAACAAATTGGACGTCTCTTCAAATATACTTAGACGTGAATCTAGAAATTTTATTTTAGCTAGGTGTAAAGGTCATGTCTTATGTGACGTAGGGGTATTGGGTATGAATTAAGGGCATAAGAAAGCTCTAAAACAAATTTAATTTGAAAGGTCCTTTAATGATTAAGTTTTCGTATAGGTACATACAAGGACCAAATTTAAACAAGGATTTCTCCTAGAATATTTAGAGTTACGTGATCTATAACCTATCAAATTGAAGCTTTTTGAGTCTTCTTTCCAACGCCACCAATAGCTCTCAATCCGATTCCCGAGTAAAAAGTTACGTGTGTTTAACAAAGAATAGTCAGAACAACCCTATACCTGACAAAAATTTTCTATTTTTTTTCCTTTTATTTTCATATTCTTGGGGGTGATTTCATCTTTTCCTTTTTACCTTATCCCAATCAATTAAACCCTTATTTTTCAGTTTCTAAACTTTATTTGTATTATGGCAGACGTTTTATTTTCAGCAGAGGCGTTAGTTTCTTTTCCAGCAGATAAAATCCCCTTTATTCACATCAGTTTTATACGTTAAAAAAAGAAGAATCCTTCTCTTTTCCTCAAGATTCACACGATAAAACTTTACTTTTAATCAGTTTTCATATGTTTTCCATTAGAAAATATCTAGATTCATCCTATCAATTACAACTCCAAGAAACACAAGGGACTTGATCGAAAATCAAGTACAAATTTCTTCTTCCGATTCAAGTTCTTTCAAACGTTTTGAGGTATGTAGAGCCATTCGTTACTCTCGTTTCTGTATGTTTTACTATTATCCAATTCAAATTATTTCTACAATCTTATCAATAAAATTAAATGGTTTAATAGTTGTTGGGTGTGTACATATAACTCTCTGTTTCATGTTCTTCCTTTCTGAATTTTGTGAGTTCCAACAACCCTTGTGATTTGATGTATGAATCATAGATAGTTTTGGCAATAACTGTAAAATATTTACAATCTGCAAAGTTAAGCGATTACACCTAGAGAGTACCCCACTATTTAAAAGAAGTGAGAGAGAACTAATTACAAATTTGTTGATCAAAGGTGACCTCTCCTAGTTATTTTTTTGAATTTCTAAATGTATCTACTCTTTCTTTGACTTCATTGCGAGATTGTATATCCGTCTATAACATGGTTTTTGTACACGGTCCACTTTCGAGCAGTCCTTATCTGATACACCAGTGTCATAGCCTTGTAGCTGCAATATACTTCTTTACTTTCTTTTTCAACTGCATAATCACAAAACATGAACCAGTGCAGACTACTTGTTCTCTTGCTGCAACATTCAGACAACAAAAAAGAACATACTGTTACATTGCTAATTCAAAAATATCCTACTCTATTATTAAGTAAATATATTGCACAGTATGTAAGAGAAACATCCTCATTCATGACACCCCAAATGCTCAATAACTATAATAATTCATGAGGCATGATACCAAAAGGGTTGATTTTCCAAGCATAAGTTCTAAAGGACAAATTCATGATCATTAGCCTAAAACGGCAAATATATGTACATGAGCCTAAAATGGCTAAACCATGAGCATGATCCTGCCAAGGCTAACATTTTGATCAAGAGCTAATCAAATAAATAAGATAACGTCATGAGCATAAGGGAGTTAGTTAGCTGACCGTGAAGGCATAGGTTGAAATGACAAATACCCGAAACTATGTTTGCCGACATAGGATAGAGATTATTCTGCAAGTCGGATGACTCTTTTTTTATGTGTCCCAAAAAGGGACTAACCATGGATACTTGTTAGCAAATTATATTATGTCACGTCCTATGCCCGGTAAGGTATAGGATGGCTTAGCTGATCGGGCCGAGATCAGACTCCATGGGCTCACATGGTGGTTTATGATGATTCACTACTTTCTCCCACAAATAATCAAAGGAATTAAATCTACTTTACTTGGTCAATTATAAATTTAGTTTACACTCTTGTTCCTTTCCAGTTGCCTTCACTTATATTTGAATTTCATTGTTACTTCTAATCTCTAGTTGTACTACCCTCCTGAAATTATTTTGCATACCAATACATTCCAAGTATTGATCGTCCTTGGTGCTACATCGTTTTATGATGTAGGTTTTGGATTTGAAGTCTGTGGTCAAACGCATCATTAGGATTATCATCTTCTGCTGTTGGTGAGCCTCCTTTCTACCTGGGGCAAATTTAGATATGACAATTTCTCTATGTTCCTTTCAGTGTCAGGATATGCCAGGGCCTTTTCCCAACAGTTATAGTCAGTCATTAGAGGCTTCACAGACTGATTTAGTTGTCAGACAGATCTTGTAGTTCTTAGTCTTATTTTTCGTGACTATTGTATCTTCAGATGTTAAGTGATATTAATGAACATTGTTGAAAGACTTTATCCTTTAAGAAATCCTATTCTATTCTGTTTCCTCTCTATTCGTTATGTTGGTCGTATGCTCATGTGATATGCCAGAACGTTCGCTCATACTAGCAATAGTACCAGGTGCATGTCACGTCTAGGGCTTCGGCTTGGGGCGTGACATCCACCATCTATACTGCCTAACATTAAGCTTTCTTTGGGTCATAAGATAATGAAGACTACAATGATCACACAATGCACGCCATAAAGATAATAACTCTAAATCTTAAGCGTGAAAACTATCATCACTAACTTTAAATCATGAGTGGGATAGTTACGCTCGTACACCTTCAATTGCCTCAATGCATAAGCAATAACACGACCCTGATGCACTAATACACAACCTAAACCTACACCAGAAGTATCACAATACATGGTGAACCCCTCACCCTCAACAAGAAGAGCTCAAATAGGATTTAAAGTGACAAATCCCTTGAGCTTTCCAAAGGTCGACTCACACTCTTCAAAATATCAAAACGAAACCCCCTTTCGAGTAAATATGGTCATCAGTGCTACAATGGTAGCAAAACTCTCAACAAACCGCCTTTAATAACTGGCCAAACCAGTGAAGCTATGAACCTCAATTGGAGATGTAGGCCTGGCCTAATCACGAATGGCCTCAATATTTCGTGGGTCTACCATAATCCCATCCTTAGACACCACATGCCCAAGGAATGTCACTTGTTCAAGCCAATAATCACACTTAGAGAATTTGACAAAAAGCATGTGATCTCTCAAATTCTGAAGCCCAATCCTTAAATGATGCATATGTTCCTCTATACTTCTTGAATATACAAGGATGTCGTTGATGAACACAATCACAAAGGAATCTAAATAAGGGTTGTACACAGGTTCATCAAATTCATAAATGCAACTGAGGCGTTAGTCAATCCAAAAAACATTACTAGGAACTCATAATGGTTGAAACAGGTTCTGAAGGATGTATTCATGATATACTTATCTCGAATACTCAATTGATGGTAACCGAACCTTAAATCAATCTTAGAGAACACCGCTGCTCCTTGAAGCTGGTTAAACAAATCATCAATGCGAGGCATAGGATAACGATTTTTCACTGTCACCTTATTAAACTGCCTATAATGAATACACAGACACATGGAGCAATCTTTATTCTTCACAAACAACATAGGAGCTCCCCAAGGAGACACATTTGATCTAATGAAACCCTTATAAAAAAGATCCTGAAACTGTGAATTTAGCTCCTTAAGCTTGATAGGTGCCATGCGGTAAGGTTCCATAGAAATAGGTAAAGTGACCAACTCAAGATCAATAAGAAATTCAATACTACACTCGAGAGGAAAACCAAGTAGATCAGCAAGAAAAATATCAAAAAACTCAGAAACCACAAGAATAGAGTCAAGCGACGGACTCTCCACACTAACATCACAATTATAAGCGAGACAAGGCTCGCAGCCCCTCAAAATAAGCATCCTATCATAGTATAAGAATAATCCTCATCAGCTCACGGCTAAAAACTTCCCGCCAAATGATTGGGGGTACGCGGGGCATGGTTAAGGTAATGGTCTTGACAAAATAATCCAGGACCACATTGATAGTAGGATAACTAGTCTATGCCCAAAATCACATTAGAATCCACCATGTCTATAATAATAAGATCATTATGTATATCAAGCTCTCAGACAGTCACAACACATGATCTGAAAACTCGATCTACTATTATACTAAAGAATAACCTACGAAAGTAGACACACATAATGGCATAGATAATGAATCCCGGGATAACTCTGATCGTGGAGTATAATAAAAAGACACATAAAAATAAATGGATCCCGGATCACTTAAGAACAAGACACATAATAGCATAGATAATAAATTCCAAGATAACTTTAACCATGGAGCATTATTAGAAGACACATAAGAATATATGGATTCCGGATAAAATAAAGAAAGAGTCGACTAATGGCAAACCAAAATCATACCTGTAATAACAACATTCAATTCAGGTCTAGCAGGTACTGCATACAACTGACCATGCCTGCCACCTAGTTGGGATCCTGACCGATCTCATGTCCTACCCGTCTAAAAACCTCTATGAACACCCTGGGACCACCCCTATAAACATGAATACCACCTCTAGCTAGAGGATAAACTACCATAATAGGTGGAACACTCTGAGCTGAAGGAACAATCTCTCCCCAGTCATTCTCTCGAGAAATAACCAAAAGCTCCACAACTATAACACGCCCCAGGTGTTGGACTAAAACTAAAAAATACGACTAACCCTGAATAAGCACCACTATTAGAAAATACACAAGAGAAACCCATCAAATATTGACTATGACTTGTCCAGGACGACCACTAGAGACAAACTGTCCTCCATCAGTAATCTAAAGTACGACCTAAACGGGTCTAGTAGACTGACCCTGATGCTGATAGGGCTGACGCAGAGGGTACCTACCTTGAGAACCACTACCTTTGAATTGAGATCTACTACAACTCTACTTAACCTGCCCTGGTATCATGACCTCTCATTGCTTCCTCCTTATGCCTTGTGATGCATCTCCTTCAAAAGATAAGCATGACTAAAAAACTTAGCAAAACACCTTCTCATAATTATTGAACTCTATATAGACATGAAAATAGGAAGTCTCAATCCTCGGACAAAATAATGAACCCTCTCATACACAATAGTCAAACTAGAAGTAGCATGCCAGACAACTCATAAAATCGAGCCTCACATTCCACAATAGTCATGGAGCCCTTTTACAACTTCGATAATTGATTTATAAAATGATCCCTAAGACTGCGAGGCATTTACTTATCCAAGAAGATCTCTGAGAACTAAGTCCATGTCAATGGTAAAGATCCAGCTAGCCTGGAATCAAGATGATCTCTCCATCAATGTTGAGCTGCCAAGTTCAACTGAAAAGTAGTCTAATCTAAATTACAAGTCTCAACTAGGCCTAAATTATGGAGTCTATACTCCCAAGCAATCAAGAACTCATACGCATCCTCGGCCGGTGCACTAGAAAATCTAGGCGGAGCCAATCTTAAGAATCTACCCAGCAAGTCATAAATGACTTGGGGAAGCTATAAGAAAGCTCTAAATGATAAAAATAAGTGAAAATATGGAGAATGACCTGAAGGATCATTACAGAAGTTCAACTTTATTATCGGGGGAATCAACGGGAAGGAAAAAAAAGGTAGATTATTCTATTTCCTCCTTTGGTAAGGATTGGCTTTTTGTTTAAGGGTATGTTAAAAACCATCATATTTTCTTTGTTTGTATCATCGAGACACCAAAAAAGCTATCCATATGTACCTCGAGAGCCCCAACTTATTCAAATTAAAATAGAACGAGAACCTATGACTAAAAAGAATGGAATGTCGACCACATGGTAAGAGAATCTTATAATAGAGGGCTAGTAACTGGTCAAGTCATTAAACTTAGTCATTTTGATCAAAATGGCTGCAAGTGGACTGGGTTTATATGTTTAAACTAACTACGACCAAAGTCGTGGCTACTTCAACCAAAAAAGGGTGACCCCTTGTTCAACTAAAAATAAGTACCTCACCTTACTTACAAAAAAGTTATTGGAGTTGTGCTCCGAACTATGAGAATTTTATTTTTATCAGTCTCAAAGTGGTATGATTAAATAGGGGATCAAACCACTCCTAGTGTTTTAACTAGTTATTAATGGTTGGCTTAATTAGTACCCTTTTGGTATATGTTGCGAACACTTTCATTTTTAGCCTTTCATCTTCTCTAGAGAAGCAAAACTCCAAAGGACAGAACAAATGGTACAACTAAATAACTTTTTATTTTTCATTACTTCCATGATATGCCTCATTACATGGCATCACTCATAATATTGAAATGGTTCGTCAGAAGAGATAATCCCATATGTGCACTTTTTTCCAATGGCACTATAATTTATATTCCTATACCTTCATTCCCTCTTTTAGTCTATCTACATTCCAGAAAATTCATATACTTTGTGGAAAAAGAAAAAAGTGGAGTCTTGGTCAGAGCAAAATGCCTTATTGTATTACCAGGCATACTCTATAGAAGTTCATCCGAAACTAGAGATAAAAATATTTTATTTCATTTTGTTCCCGTTCTTCATTTCCTTATTCTCGCATCCAAGGAGGACTTCTTATATTTAGAATCTTTCTGCAGTGTGCTCCATTTACTATTCTTTCATAGGTTATTCTTTTTACCATGCGATAAGTCAGCAAAGCCTGAGCAGGTGTGGAGAAGGAAAGGCCAAAAACTTTGGCCTAACGAGAATGAACAACGACAAAATATGAAGATAAGTTGCCTCGGGCACCCCATTTAGAAAGAAGGGTTGAAGATTTTGGTCCTGTAGCTTTCCCCGTCCCCCATTCATTGGACGATGCTTGTATAGAGGATATGCCACCTAAAATTGGGCTTAAAGATCTCACCTTACCAACAAGTTGAGAGTTAGTGGTTGTTAGTCACGACTACTATCAAAAAGTTTCTATGAAGATAAATATTTCACAGGGAGAAGTGTGCATCTTTATGTTGGGTATTCTTCTGTCGTGCGGCTGGGAGATTAAGTTCAACCTATGGCTCATGACTTCTATTTGTTCAGGACGGGAGACGTGAATTTTGATTTTATTTGGGTATTCAATTCCACTGCTGAGATTCTCAATTGACTTCTTAACCTTGATAGGAAGATGGCTTATTCAATAATTTGTGCATAAGGGTAAGGAACTTTGGATGAACTAATGTGAATGGGTGTAAGCCTTACTGCTCGAAAACACTTAGTGCTAACCACACTAAGAGACATGAAATCACATGTTACACCAGTTAGCGATGTGGCATTAAGCATCCCTAGCGGTACAAAAAAAGGGTCATGATGATATTATCTATGTCCATACCGCTCCTTATAGAGTAGATCCTATATCCAGCCAAGTCTTTGACCAAGGAATGGAAGAATTCCCACTATCACTGGCAGGTAGGTTGGGTCATGAGATCGGATGAAATGAGTTTCCCAAGAAGCCATCCCTGGTCGGGGACTGTAATATAATAAAGAGAACAAGTCTAATCTTTTGTTGGCTTTGCCAACTTATTGGGTTGTAGTCATAGAAAAGTAAACGTGGGGACTCGGGTCAGGGATCAGCATAACTAAGAGAGCTATTCTATTTAGGGTGAGACAAAATGGGCAGACACAGATGGTCCGGTGTCTGAGCCGATTGGTCAGACGATAACTACTTTATTTATTATTTTAGTATTAGACACCTATCCCAAAATAGAATGGGATGGAATAGAAAGAATATGAAACACTAGAACTACAGGATCATTTTTTTTGGGGGGGGGGGGGTAAGCTTATGAAGAAACAACCTTATCCCCACCTAGATCGACACATTCTAGGTTTCCCCATCTCTTCTAAAATTTCCTTCGTCTTTGGCCTGAGATGTATAAGGCAAAAAATCATCCCACGTATGGTTAGGAGGTCGAGTCCCACCCTAGAAATATGGGTGCAGCTTAGGTCAACTAATACAAAAAAGATAGAGTTTACTCAACGATTGTCTTTGGGTTCTAAACTCTATATGGGGAAGGAACATTGTTGTTTTTGATGTCTTGATCATTTACATGGACCCACTTTTCATTCTATTTATGAGAACTTGGTGATCTATAAACCTTCCCTAATGAGAGATCAACTCATGTTTGAGCATGATGAATCACTTTGTGCCGACCTGTTGCCAATCCACTTTTTGTCCTCATATGAAAATGGAAAACTAGAGCATTTTATCCAATGGTGGATGAAGAATCACGAGCATAATAATTTTTGGTTGACCATATTCCTAGAAAAAAAGATACTTTCGAGAAAGGACGAGCACAACTAAAGTGTCTATACATACAAATCTATTTACGAATATATATGCTTTCATTGGAACCGGAAGTTCCAGTACAAATGGCTGGTATACCACAATAATAAAACATCCTTTTATTTTTTTATTCGAATTGAATTTATGTTGGTTACATTGAGAGGCTCGCGTAGTTTGTTATATCATCTCCAATAGGATAAGTTTCATTAGAACTGATAAAGTTTAGTAGTGTTCATAATTGCATAAAAGAAGTCAAAGTAGAAGGCACTACTTCGATGGTCCCCATACTCCTAACCTTCTAACCCACTCTAAAGAATTCATGATTTATATATGTTTTAGGCCGGTGAGAGGGAATGCGGAATAAGGATTGATTTCACTATATCCATCTACGCCCACCCCATCTACCTATTGTCGGAGGTTTATCGTTGATTTCTCTCTCAAGATTGCAATCCCTATCGAGTTGGGAATGAATGAGTAATAGGTCGAGGAATCGGGCATCAACCCTCTTGGATCTGGTAGGATTAGGAGTAGGTAATTTAGTATTGATTTAGTGAATAAAATATAATTTAGTTGATAGAGACATTATATATGGAGGAAACATTTTGTCACATATCCCAAAACCTTCACGGGAAAGGGACATACTAACTCGCCTACTTCTAAAGATAGATAGAGAAGGTTAGGGAGTCCTACCTGCTGAGGTGGAAAAATTTGAGGTGAGAGCAATAACAAAAAAAGAAGCAAAAGATCCTATAGTAGCATAGTCGGTTGTTTTGTTTGCAGTGGAATAGATTCAAGCGTCCGAGCCAGTAGATCCATAACAAATAGGCGTTGACTTAATTACTTTTGTAGTTTATTTGTTTCTCGATGTTGATCTAACGTAACTTATCGGTGCTAGTTGCAACACCAGGATCTTTCAAGGGAGGGATCCAAAATCAAAACTAAAAATGTAACTGAATAGCCATCGAGTCATTCAGATAAGACCTAAAAGCTAGGAAGAATAAATAAGAAAAGGGATGGGCTTATTCTTTCAATAGATTATTCATCTCCTTACTTGTAGTCTTGAATAAATCAAGGCGTTTCCCTATTCCCTACCAAAAGAATTTTCAGTAAAAAAGAAATTCGTCTCAAATCAAAAGAAGGCTCTGCACCTTCAACGAATTCAAGTAATTCAGTCAATAGGAAAGTCATATCACTAAACATTGTATTATATACAACCTCGTAAACATTATAACCAATCAATCAAGAGTCTTCTATTCATTTTGAACCTTTCTATTTATTCCCGAACACAAAAAAAAAGTTAGAACCTTTTGGGAGGTACTTTTGTTCTGCTTTATTATAGCGGTTATAGATCTGCCGCTTGCTCTCTTGCAAGTGCTCGTCTATCTCCCACTCCTTGATCTCTTTTTTTTATTTTTATCCGGATCCATTTGATCAATCCTATGTTTTTCTTTTTTCCCATGATAGCGATATTCCTTTGCTACTTCTTCCTCAGATAATAGAAAAAAACCTTTTTTTACCTTGCCTAGTGTCATCCATCTCCAAATAGTAAATGCGCTATTGAGCTCAGATGTTCGCTCATCAGGCAAGTTGGCAGCACGCACTTTCTCTCCTCTTTGTGTGGAAAAACTTCTAAAAGCCTATTAGTTAGTATCAGTAAAAAACTAGTTAAGGGGTCCATAGTTGTCAAATCGCTGATTGGTCTTCACCTCAAGTGCTTTCTTCAATAAGTCCAAGGCTAGACCCTAAATGCTACCTACAATTCCACTTAGAAAAAAGAGAAAAGATAGGATAAAGGCTCATGACTTTAAAAAAACAACTTTAAGGAATTTTGATTTACTGAGGGAAAGAACAAAGAAGCTTTTACAGCTATATAAAATGAAAAGTAATAACCTAACAGAATAAACAATAATACTGTAGAATAAGAGGGAAAAATATTTTTTTCTCTTACCTGCTTAGCTAAGACTGAATTTTGCACCTTTTTGTTCATTTGATTAGGTTAGAAGATCTAACCAAGCACACGAAATGCTATATTGAATGGAGAAAGTCAATAAAAGAAAAGCCAAATCTTAAAGGCCAGTACAATGCTTATTCCTTATGACTTCTAGGACTATTCTAGGACCATTGCCTCTAAGGAAATTAAACCGATGGAACTCCCTTTAGCAAAGGCAGTGAAAGCCTTATCCAAGCCTATGAATACGGTATGGAAAACGAGATCAACTACAAAGAAAATGAAACTGAAAGTAGCTAGAGATAACCATTATTTTTTTAACTTTTCTAAGAGATTTTATTTCAAGCCTATCTTTATCATTTAGACTTTTTATTCAACAACTGGATCCAAAGACGTATAGACATAACCCTTAATATAAATCCGAATAGCATTATAGGAAGGCGAGGTTCTAGAATCAGTCAATAAAGCTCTTCACTCTATTTCTTTATCTTTTCCCAGTTCCATTGCAAATGAGTCGTAAGCAAACAAAATCCCTGCATCTAATGAAAAAGGATCGAGCATGAGCTTTCGAGCGGACAAAGTATGTGACCAAAGGCACTAACATGAAACTTAGAGATCCTGCGCTACTAGGTATTCCTAAATGATGAATTCTCTAGTGTATTTCTCTCAGTGCCATGACATATAATGTCATTTGTTAGCTCATTCCATACGTCGACTCATACGAAGCAGATTAAAAAGTCAAACCTATATCACACAAATCTATGTCATGTCATAATTATCTTTATTAATTATTTTTTAAAATTAATCAATAATATTAAATAGAAAGAAAAATAATTATCTAAAATTTACTTATCTGACCTTCCTCCACCTCCCCAAACCCCCAACCACCATCTCCAACTCCATATCCATGACTACAATCTCCACCTCAAACAACCCACAAATAACCCCAACCCCGCTGCCTCTTTTTCTACTAACAAACAGTCTCCACCCCTATTGCCCCCTTTTCTTTACTTGATTGTTCTCAATGAAGAATTAAATTTCTCTATATTTTCTCATAAATTGTGCACAAAGTTCATACCAAATAATTGGATTTTTTTTATTTGACTTGATATTTCAATTACGTGTTTATAAATACAAACTCCAATGAACCCGAAATAAAATTTTGGATTGATTACACAAATTCACAAGACCTACTTGTTATTCTTCAGGCTTTCTTAAGATTATTAATGTAGTTTTTTAGTTATTCAATACCCACCATTATGACCATATCTGCACTTCCTCTTTGAACCCAACTAACACAAACAATGATCTCAACTTTTTAAGAATCTAAAAATTAAAAATTAGAAGAAAATTTGGAAAATGTTATTATAGCCTTAAATACTCAATGAGATTGAAAAATCTAAATGTTTGCTTGACTATATAAAAGCCTCTAACTATAATAAGTTGTTGGGACAAACCCCCAACTAACTTCACTGAACTAAAATACTGAAATACTAAAGGCAAATAACTGATAACTAGTCCCCGGCTGATAAGGACTCACCAAGACTGCAGATGAGTGATACTGAAGTGAACTACGCATGGTCTGAATACTGAGCGTCCAAACCTATATTATGAGACAATATAACGCAAAGAGAGTGTGCGATCAGTGCTTTGAATTACTGAGTATGCGAGATATGAAACTAGTCAACATATAAGAACTAACATGAATACATGAAAATATAAACTGAATGCAAGACCAAGTATAAGCATATACTGAATAAACTGAATGACTAAATAACTAAATACAAGGTCATGCATATACCAAATATTTTGAATAATACACAATATTTCAATAACCGATCATGATATGGACACTCACAATTATGAAACATATAGAGACATTTTTTTAAGGGAAACATATTATCATGGTTCATAAAAAAAAAACAAAGAAAGAGTTAATAAAACTCATATTTGACCTAGAACCTAATACAAGGGAAAATAGGATTTACTTGAGAGTGAAGGGTGTGAAAGGGGCCCATTGATGAAATCCCACATACCTGAAGTAAAATTGTTTAGAGAATTCATTGGAATTGAGCTTAAACTTGAAAAACCCTAGTTGCCTTGGAGAGATGAGAAAAATTGCCCTTTTTGGTTACTCTGGGTGGAATTACGACTTAATCATTAATTTAGGGATTTTGGGTCTTTTATATCATCCTTTGGTATCCAAAATGACATGGGTTGGGCTTTTAAAAGAAAGGGAAAAGACTTAAAAGTCCTTGAGAAATCATGCAGGAAATTCCGCTCCCAGTTGTTACGAATCACCTCACGAGGTCTGAGTTGTAACCTAAAGTCCTGAGGTCTTGGGTCCTTTTTGTTATGACTACAACTCCCCTCCTAACAGCTTGTCATGATCGATCACAAGTTGTTAGGTAAATTCATAGTCTAAGACTGGGTTTTTGGCTATAAACTATTGTGATAATGAGTCCTTCATAACGACTCATTGTCACTGGTGATGAGTCATTAGGTGGGATCATTATCACTGGGATAAACTTGAGGCTCTTTACTATTGTGAGGACGACTCCTTGTAATGACTCGTTATATCTTGTAATGGGTTGTCACATGAGTAGTAGCAACTGGCAGCTAACTGATACTTAAGAAAAAATTTGCATAACTTTTTGCCATGATATCAAATTGAAGCGAGGCTTGTGGTATTGGAAAACTAAATTAGTGACCTATCTTTTGAGAGGTCTAGAGATTAAAAACTTAAAGGTATTACAATATCTCACCCTTTGGGATCATTCATCCTCGAATGAAACTTATTAAGCTAAAATATGAGTTAGTATTTGAATCAAAAGAATTTTACATAGACTGAACTGAACTCATGAATGCATGCTATGACATGAGGATTTACTTGATGGACTGAGATAGAAATGAAAGAATTGATTAATTAATTAACAATACTCTTACCTCAAGTTGAAACTAGGTTTGAGGAGAAAAGATAGACTGATTCCTCTACAGAAACTTTACTAAAGCAACCTTTTTATTCATCAACCTACGAACTTGACTATCAACGATCTCAACTGGGAATCCTTCATAAGAGAGGCTATATTTCACACCAACCTTTTCTAAAAGAACTACAGATGTTGGATCACCAATACACATTTTTAACAAAGAGACATGGAACACTAGGTTCACTGATGCTAACTCTATAGGTCACTCCAACTCATAAAATACCTTTCCATACCTACTCAAAATCTTGTAAGGGCCAACATAATGGGGGTTGAGCTTCCTTTTGTTACCAAAAATCTTCACCACTTTCATAGGTGAAATCTTTAAATAATATAATCACCAACATCAAACTCAAGTTCCCTTCTTCTCTTATTTGTATAAGAATTCTGATGGCTTTGGGCCGTCTTTATACTTTCTCTAGTTAACTGAATTTTCTCCGTTACTTAATGCACTGAATCTGGCCCT
This sequence comes from Capsicum annuum, assembly GCF_002878395.1. Taxonomy (NCBI): domain Eukaryota; kingdom Viridiplantae; phylum Streptophyta; class Magnoliopsida; order Solanales; family Solanaceae; genus Capsicum; species Capsicum annuum. The sequence goes on from NC_061121.1 coordinate 71,044,488, forward strand.
ATCAAAGCAGCTTCACCAATCTCAAATGAACCAATAGGATATCTACACCTCCTACCATAAAAAGCCTTAATGGATCCATCAAAATACTGGAGTGGTAGCTATTATTTTAAGCAACTCGATCAAAGGCAAGTGGTTATCCCAATTGCCCTAAAATCAAGTGCTCACGCCCTCAATATATCTTTTAAGGTCTGAATGGTCCTTTCTGCCTGACCATCTATCTATGGGTCAAAGTCGTACAAAGATGAACTTGGGTTCCAAGACCTTTCTGAAAAGCCATTAAAAATGGGAGGTAAACTGGGTACCTCTATCCGAAATGATGGTCAACGAGACTCCATGTAACTTCACTAACTTCTTGAGATAGAGTCTAGCATAATCCCTGACCTAATTTGAAGTTTTCACTAGCAATAAATTAGTTGACTTAGCCATTTGATCCACAGTGACCCAAATCGAATCATGTTGATAATGAGTACGAGGCAATCTTATGACAAAATCCATATTAAGCACTTCCCACTTCCAAGTGGGTATGCTGAATTCCTGAAGCGTACCACTAGGCCTTTGGTGCTCAACCTTAACCTGTTAGAAATTTGAACACCTAGCTACAAATTCTGCAGTATCTCTCTTTATACCATTCCACCAGTAGACTTCCCGCAAGTTGCGGTACATCTTAGTCTCTCCTAGGTGAATAGAATATTTAGAATTATAAGGTTCTGCTAACTTTCATTGCCTTAAATCACCTATATTTTCAACACATATCCTGCCTTGATTGTGAAGAACACTATCTCTCCCTTGAGATAAAACCTTAACCTTCTGATCTCAAACTGCCTCCTTCAACTTAAGCAAAATAAGATTAATATCTATCTTTTTCTTTACCTCAGCAACCAAGGAAGATTCCAAGTCATTCTAAACCCAAATACTACCTTTGATTAAATCTACTAATCAAACTCCCAATCTAGAAAGTTGATGAACCTCGCAAAATAGATCTTTCTTTTCATCCTCAACATGAGCAACACTCACCATAGACAATCTACCAAGGGTGTCGCCCACAATATTGGCCATACCTAGATGGTACAAAATACTCATAACATAATCCTTCAATAACTCTAACCACCTCCTTTAATGAAGATTTAGATCCTTCTAGGTAAATATTTACTAAAGACTCTTTGATCATTGAATGCATAAACATGAACACCATAAAGGTAATGCCTCCAAATCTTTAAGAAAAAAACCACTGCTGCTAACTCAAGATCATGAGTCGGGTAGTTTTTCTCATGAGGTTTGAGTTGTCTAGAGTCATATGCTATAACCTTAACTCACTTCATCAATATATAACCAATAATAAATCTAGAAGCATCACAATACACCACAAAACCATCTGAACTCTCTACTAGAGCCAAAACTATAGCATAATTAAGTCGAGCCTTCAACTCTTGAAAACTCTTCTCGCAAGAATCAGACCACTAAAATTTAACCTTATTCTGAGTCAGTCTGGACATGGAGAGGCAATAGAACAAAATTCTTAAATAACCCATCTATAGTAACTAGCTAAACACAAGAAACTCCTGATGCCTGATAGAGATATGGGCCAAGGCCAATTCCTTACTGCTTTAGTTTTTTTAGGATCAACTTGAATGCCTTTATTGAAAAATAGCGTGACCAAGGAAAGCTACTGATTTTAACCTGAATTCACACTTACTACACTTAGAGAATAACTAATGATCCTTGAGAGTCTACAAAAAAAAACCTTAAATGGTCTGCATGCTCACCTTCACTTTGAGAATTGATGACAATGTCATCTATGAAGACTATGATGAACATGTACAAGTATTATTTTGTAATACCCCGTATTTCTCAAGATTAACTTAATTCTTAGTTCATGAGTCATCCAATATAAAATTTTGAAACACTCAGTATTTTTTAGTTTAGAGCCTGACATTGCGTAGGAAGTTGAATTAGCTTTCCAACGATATAAAATTCGCCTAAATCTGATAACCGGGTAAGAAGTTATGGCTATTTTAAGTTTCAGTCGTTAAACATCGTCATTCAAGCCAGTAGCGCATGGCGGAGTATGTCAAAATGACAAATGTCACTTTCCATTAAGGTACCACAATACCATCACATCGCGCCACTTTTTATATTTGTCAGTTTCCAGTGCACCAATGCAATCCCACCGCGTCACGGTGAACTTTCAGGTCGCATCCAAGGGGTAACGTGATTCCACCGCATAGAATTGATGGTCTAATTCCCAGTTTTCCACTTTCTAGTGACACGACGCAATAGCACCGCATCGCGCTAAGGGCCCAGATTAGAATTTTTCAATTAATTTCTAATTTTAAGTTTCGAGTTTTTAAATCATTCCAGGGGTATTTGAGTCTTTTTCCACGGCCCTAGTCAGTTTTTAACACAAAATTCAACCCTAATAAACCTAGTTACAATATTATTCATTCATTTTTTCCCCTAATTATATCATTCTCTATCAAGAGGCAAAACCCTAGTTCAAGAATCAAGGTCAATCCTCAAGAATCTCTCCAAGAACCTTCAAGAACTTTTCTTCTCAGGTTTTTTAGGTGTTCATCAATGGGCTCCTTTTACCCATAGAGTCCAAGAATCCCTTTGTAAATATACAAGATCTTAGATTTATGATTTCCATGTCTGAATTAGATTGAATTCATGTTCATGAATTAGTTGGGTTTCAATCCATGATTTACGTGCAAGTTTCATAAAATTGAATAGCATGTGTGATGAATATGTGATTATCTTGATAAACCCTTGAATTTACAAAGTGATTAATGGGTTTTAATCCATGACTTCATATGCTTTATGAAATTAGATTAGTATTTTATGAGAAATTATATGAATTGCTTGCTAAACCCATAGAATTGTAAGTCGGGCACTGTAGTTGCCATGTTTATATGTCATCCATAATTATGTGCATGAAGTTGTGCTCCCCAAGTGTTTGATAGAATATCCATGTGAATAAAGTGGTGAAATCATGACATGTTAGTATATGACCAAACTTACGCCCTACAAGTGTTTGATAAAATGTCTTTATAGATGAAATATAAACATGTGTACATTGTTATGCTTTGTAAGATCATGTGATGCCTTTCTTTTATGATATCGAGTCCTGGGGGTATTTAATACCCAATAATTTAGATGTTTACCTAGAGCCAGCGTCAGTCACAAAACTCAATCATGTCACTATCCATAGTACTCTTAGTTAGTTACAGAACTCAATTGAACTCAGGAAAACTCAGTAAAATCAGTATCATTCCAGCCCAATTTTGTATACTCAGTTCAGTGTCTTTCAGTTAGGAGTAGGATTTAGCACCGAGCGAGTGCAGGGATGATGGCTTCCCCGTCAAAGAGGCAGAGTTGTTATTAGCAGTCCATGTACTCCAGAATTGCGTAGCCTGTACAGGATGAGGAGTCACCCATCAGACTAAGCTTGACTACCTCCCAAGGGTCACCTGTCAGATTAGGCTTGGCTCCGCCCAGGTGTCACCCATCAGTTAGGATTATCATCTTAGTTTTCTAGTGTTAGTATTTGTGGTACGGTATTAGCACTCTTCCAGCTGGGGTTACAGGTTAGACCCCAATCAATTTAGAGAGGGGCATGTCTGTTAGATGATTACCTCTTACAGTCTCAGTTTAAAAATCAGTTCAGTTCTATAGAATCAAGACTGTCAGACACAGTCACTCAATATTAGTTATTCAATTATTAGTAACTTCAGTTATCAGTTACTCAATTACCAAAACTCAGTACTTAGCTTCAGAAAAGCTCAGTTATAGTATACAATACCTCAGTATTTACAGTAGTTTCAGTTATCCATGTACTCTCATATTCGGTTACTCTATATCATTCAGTCAGTTATTGTACATGCATATGAGCTCTCGTATTCTGCCATACCTCATCTAGCATACCAGTACATTCCATGTACTGATGTATACTCTTTCTTTAGGCTATAATGTCTCATATCATAGGTTTGGATTCTCAGGTTCTCGACCGTGCTTAGACAGATCCAGTCAGCATCACAGATTTAGTAGTAAGTCCTCATTTATCAAGGATATGTTTTTATTTTAGTATTTTAGCAGCTTCAATATTTCACTTATTGGAGTTAGTTAGGGGCTTGTCCCATCAACTCCACTTTTAGACAGTTCAGATTAGAGACTTTCAGACTAGATTTTCATATCATATTCAGTTTTACAGATTGTTATTTCGGACGTTATATTTTATCAGTAATTTAGATTTTAAACCTTATGGCATTTTAGCCTAATTCCATATTTATTTTAGTATTATTATCCAGTGTTCACAGCAGATATCAGTCATGGGTTAGCTTATGCTCTTTCGAGATCATTAGCACCGTATGACGACTAGGGGTAGTCTCGAGTCTTTACAAACTTGGTATCAGATCCTAAGGTTCAACAGAGTCCTAGGGATTCTGAAAGCCGCATCTACAAGAGTCTATTTCATGGGTGTGTAGCGCACCACACTTATGGACAGAAGGCTATAAGATGTTTTAGGAAAAGTTTTTCCTTCTTTCAGCGTTTATGTCGTGTAAGTGAGCATGAGCTCAAGATAAATTCTCAGTCTAATCCTTTTCTTCCTTTTGTTTACAGAACATGTCTCCCAAAAAGACTAATGAAAGAAGAACCAAAAATCAGTCAGCACCTCAGCCCATTCATGCAGATCACCTGAATGAGCACATCTTCCATGCAGAATTCAGAACTACTTTCACTACCTTAGCTTGTTCAACAGTTTCTCAGAACAACCTACGGGTTGTTGTCCTATCTAGGCTTAAGGTTTGCACTTAGCAGAGCAAGAGTAAAAGCATGAGGAGAAATATAGAAAGAATAAGAGAGTCAGAACAAGTGGTTTTAGGCCAAGGTCAGAGAGTGGTAACTATTTCTAGTTTTGTCAGAAATTCTCAGCCCCAAATCCTTCTATAGCTAGTGATCCAGTGCCAAAGTTTAGAAATGGCAGTCGAGATAACAAGTCAAACTCTAAGTCTCAGGGAAGCATTAAAAGAGGTCGTACCCATCCACTTTGCCAAAAATATAGTAGAATCATCAGAGTGAGTGTAGAGCTAGTAGTGACGTATATTTTGGATATGGTAAGCCAGGACACAGAATGTGAGAGTGTAGAGTAATAGCTCCAAGGGGAAAATATTTGTGCAAACAGGGTCAGTCCAATCGTCCTTCAGCTCAGTTTGATCGCCCGAACCAGCAGGGTGCCACTTCTAGTGCCACCAATAGGCAACACCTAAATAGTCTTTATGCCCTTTAGTCTAGACAAGATCAGGAAAGTTCTCCTGATGTGATCACTGGCATGTTATAGATATTTTATTTATATATCTGAGACTTATTAGATCTTGGAGCTTCTCTGTCTTTTGTAACTTCTTGCATAATGGTTGACTTTAACTCAGACTAGAAATCTTAACAGAACCTTTCTTAGTGCTTACCTCAGTAGGTAAATCTCTTCCAACCAAATGAGTATACAGAAATTGCTCGGTTATAGTATTTTAGAAAATCCCTTCAGTTATTTTCAGTAATAGAGTCATTCCATTTTAGTTTCTTGATGATCCAGTCCTCGAATGAAGTGGTAGTACCTCAGTTTCAGTTGATTTAAGTTTGAATCTCTATACTGAACTAGTAGAAAGAGAAGTTGATAATTCTAAGTTAGTCAATGTTGAGGTTGCTATATGATAATTGTTGGGGCAATAGAAAGCTAAGAATCATGTATCAGAAGGAAGTACTAGCAGTGGACCTTACATTTCAGGAGTAGTCCTTCAGAATAAGTTTAGTGTTTAGGAGCATTGTCATATCCAGACTCCAGGGCAAAGTGGTCTCAGCTTGATTTAAAGTTTATTAAGGTGTTCAAAGACTTAGAATAACGACTTTAAGCTAAGGGGGAAATGGTGGAACTAGCAACTAAGTTAGACTTTCAGATTTTAGTAGTAATGTTAGTATGTGTAGAGAAGTAGTGGGAGAGGTTGATGCCCAACCCATCCTTACCTTAGTGCAAAGTTTTGCACTTCAAATACCACGATATCTACTCACACAGTACATGTCAGCTCTATGATCATAACTTCTATTCGTGCACATTATCAAAAATCATGTACGCTTACAGTTTCTAGTATAAGGATTTCCAGTTTCCACAGTGTTACGAATCATGTTCCATGAATATAGAAACTCCAAACTTAGGTAATGCAGCTCATGACTCATGTACTCGTGTCATGCTTTATAGTATGCTCAGTTTCTATGACTTACGCTATACTCTTAATGGTCAGCTAAATTCAGATTTTGTCATGTACATCCTCAGTCTAGATCTCTTGATAAATCTAAGATGTTGATGTTCTATTCCTCAGGCCTCGGTTAAGTGTCAAGTTTGGTATAGTGCTATTTATGATTCAGGTCCTCATGTTTTAACCTTCAGTGAACTCTCCTTATGAAATGATGTAGTGATGAGCAGTTGCTTAGAAGGAAAAAAGTAAATGTTTCATGTTAAGAAAAAATTGTTGCATACTAGTTTTACACGAGGCTGTAATTATAAAAATAGGCTTAAATATCATGTTAGTGTATGGGTGAATAGCTAGCAAGAGGTTGTATTTAGTTATTGGAGGAAAAATCAGAATTCTTCTGAAGATAAGAAGTTGAGAAAATACAGAATGTGAGTGTACATTTAATCCTCGATTTATTCCAGTTCCCTTCTATAGCTGTCAGAACTCAGTCACAGTCTCGGTTCAGCATTCAGTACAAAACTCAGTCCAGTTTTAGGTTTCGTTAACCAAAGCATACAGTTATCAGTTATTCATTTGTTAGTATCTCGGTATTTCAGAATCATGTTATGTGCTTAGTCTTCCATTCATAGATAATACCATTCCTACGAATTTATGCCCAGTTACCTCACGTTCCTTAGTCAGTCCTTACCTCATATGCATAGTACTATATAGTTTCAGTCCAGTTATTTAGGTTAAGTACAGTTCAACCTTACATGACCAGCATTCAATTATCAGTCATCCATTTAATCAAATAAGTAAGTATGTTTACGCATTCGTGCTCAGTGCCCATATGAATATTTTCAGTAGTCTCAGGTGAAGTGTTGCATTAAGATGGAGGGTATAGTTATGAGAGTATTCGAGAAATATATCTAAGCTGTAAAATTTGTAGGGGTAGTAGATAAGGCTTAGTCACTCTATTTTAGATGATGTTTCGTAGGCCTTGCCTCATATTATAGAATTTTAGACAGGAGGTGATTTCGCATTCAGACGTCTTATTCAGACCATGCCAAGATTTCCTTACTCCCTAAAGTCATCAGAACTTTATAGAAAGAGTATCAAGATAAGCTCCAGTTAAGTGTAAGTTTTCAATATGAGTTAGTCCGTAAAGCCAGCAATTCAGTTTAGCAGTCAGGCGGATAAGTTCGTGTGGTTTCCCCATCTTTCACCCAGTCGTACTATCCAAAGTTTCATGAGTATGACTGTTCTAAGATAGAGCATCCTAGTAGTTATGAGTTCAGCCCAGCTCATGTATCATGCTTTAGTTTTAAATCTTAGATATTCAATCATGATTTAATTCATAGGTGCCTCGTGTATCACCCTAACTTTTCCTTAGTACCTCAGCCAAGTCAGTATTTTTCGAGGGATATAATATCCCAAGGGGGAGATGCACTATAACCCTCGAGCTTTCAGGTCTAAAACCTTTCAGTTTATCTTCAAGTAACGAATCCAATTTGGAGTAATGGGTACTCATAAGTTGACCCTCTCATTCCAATTTCCACCGAATGACCATTCCTAAGTTATGGTATGTATTCAAGGGCCTAGTTTTGTTCATGATAGTCAGTCCATGTATCATGTTTCAGAATCAGTTATGTTCTCATGTTCTCATTCATACGTTCAGTAAATGACCTCAGGTTTATTAATATTCTCAGTTTAAGGTAATAGTCTTCCTTAGCTCTACTTCGTTCTATGTTCGATTACAGTTTTAAACTTGGTATCCCTTACTATTGCATAACCATTCAGGTATTCATGAATCAGTTTAGTCATGTATTCCATGCATCAGATAAGCATGATCAGTGTGTAAATTTAGTATATTAGTGTTTCTCAACTTGATCAATCTCATTCGAGGATGAATATTTCCAAGGTGGAGATATTTTAATACCCTGTATTCTCAAGCTTAACTTAACTCTCAATTTATGAGTTATCTAATATAAAAAATTTTATATGCTCAGTATTTTTCAGTTTAGAGCCTGCCATTGCATAGGAAGTGGAATTAGCTTTCCAACGATATAAAATTTGCCTAAATCCAATAACCGGGTAAGAATTATGGCTATTTATAGTTTCAGTCGTCAAACACCATCATTCAAGCCAGTAGCGCATCGCGGAGTATGTCAAAATGACAATTGTCACTTTCCAGGAAGGTACCACGATACCGACGCATTGTGTCATAGTTTATTTTCATATTTGTTAGTATTCAGTGCACCAACGCGATCCCACCACGTCGCGGTGAACTTCCAAGTCACATCCAAGAGGTAACCACCGCGTCACGCTGATGGTCCAATTTCTAGTTGTCCATTTTCCAATGACACGGCGCGATAGTGCCACGTCGCGCCAAGGACCCAGATCGGGATGTTTTAGTTGATTTCCAGTTTTAAGTTTTGAGTTTTTAAATCATTCCAGGGGTATTTAAGTCTTTTTCCATGGACCTAGTCAGCCTTACCAGTATTCATTCAGATTTTCCCCAAATTAAATCATTTTCTCTCAAGAGGAAAAAACCCTAGTTCAAGAATTAAGGTCAATCCTCAAGAATCTCTCCAAAAACCTTTAAGAACACTTCTTCTCAGGTATGTTAGGTATTCATCTATGGGTTCCTTTCACCCATAGAGTCCAAGAATCCCTTTTTAAATATACAAGATCTTAGATTTATGATTTTCATGTCTGAATTAGATTGAATTCATGTTCATGATATTAGTTGGGTTTCAATCTATGATTTAAGTGCAAGTTTCATGAAATTGAATAGCATGTGTGATAAATATGTGATTATCATGATAAACCCTTGAATTTACAAAGTGATTAATGTGTCTATGATGTTAATTGGGTTTTAATCCATGATTTTTATATGATTCATGAAATTAGATTAGCATTTTATGGGGAATTATATGAATTGCATGCTAAACCCATTGAATTGTCAGTTAGGCATTGTAGTTGCCATGTTTATATGTTATCCATGACTATGTGCATAAAGTTGTGCTCCCCAAGTGTTTGATAGAATGTCCATGTGAATAACGTGGTAAAATTATGACATGTTAGTATATGAACAAGCTTATGCCCTACAAGTGATTGATAAAATGTCTCTATAGATGAAATATGATCATGTGTGCATTGTTATGTTTCGTAAGATCGTGTGATGCCTTTCTTTTATGCTATTCAATCCAAGGGGTATTTAATACCCGATAATTTAGCTGTTTATCTAGAGCTAGCATCAATCACAGAATCTCAGTCATGTCATGATCCTAGTACTTTCAGTCAGTTACAGAACTCAATAGAACTCAGTCAGTCACATAACTCAAGAAAACTCAGTATTAGTCCAGTCCAATTCCATATACTCAGTTCAGTGTCTTTCAGTTGGGAGAAGGATTTAGCACCGAGCGAGTGCAGAGATAATGGATTCCTTGTCAGAGAGGCAAAGTCATTAATAGCAATCCCTGTACTACAGAACTATGTTGCCAACGCAGGATGAGGAGTCACCCTTCAGACTAGGCTTGACTACCTCTCAGGGGTCACCCGTCAGAATCAGGACTGTCAAACACAGGCACTCAGTATCAGTTATTCAATTATTAGTAAATTTAGCTATCAGTTACTTGGTTATCAGAACTCAGTACTTAGCTTTATAAAAGCTCAGTTATAGTAAATATATATACTCAGTATTTATAGTAGTTTCAGTTATCCATGTACTCTCATATTTGGTTACTCTATATCATTCAGTCAGTTACTGTACTTGCATATAGCCTTTCCATTCTTCTTTACCTTATCTAGCATACCAGTACATTCCACGTACTGATGCATACGCTTTCTTTGTGCTATGATGTCTCATGTCATAGGTTTGGACGCTCAGGTTCCTGACCGTGCTTAGACAGATCCATTCAGCAGTCGCAGATTTAGTAGTGAATCCTCATCTGTCGAGGATATACTTTTATTTCAGCATTTCAGTTGTTGAATTTAATAGAGGGCTTGTCCCATCAACTCTACTTTCAGACAGTTCAGATTAGAGGCTTTTAGACTAGATTTTCAGATAGAATTCAGTTTTACGGATTATTATTTCAGATGTTATATTTTATCAGTAATTTAGATTTTGAACCTTATGGCATTTCAGCCTAATTTCGTATTTATTTTAGTATTATTATCCAGTGCTCACAATAGATATCTGTCATGGGTTAGCTTGTGGTCCTTCATGATCGTAAGTACCATATAACGGCTAGGGGGTAGTCTAAGGTAGTTACATGCTTAAACACTCCATTTATGGGGTCCATAAAATCTATGGGAGAATTCATTAGTCCAAAGACATAACTACAAATTCAATACCCTGAGACATAGAGCCTGGCGCTCTATCACAAGTATTCTACTTGAACTTAAACGCTAGAGAACTGGCAGGAGATAGGGCTAGGAATGAAGACTTCCAACAGGACTGAGGATAATTCCCACCATCTAACCTCTCATCTGAAAGAAATTGAAAGCCCTGTTATTCTCTCTTTCCTTCTCCTTAACCTTCATTTCCTTAATCTGCTGAGTATGAACCACCAATCTAGAGAGGTCCATCTCCTTAATTAACAAAGTCATCCTACACTCCATTAACACATTCTTCAAAGCCCCAGACACAAACTTACTTATTCGGGCCCTAGCATCAGCCACTATATTTGGAGCATACCCCGCCAACTAAGTAAGTTTAAGTGAATACTCCATAACACTCATATTACCCTATTTTAAGTTGATAAACTCCTGTACCTTAGCTTTCCTCAACTCCATTGGAAAAAACCTATACAAAAATTATAGCAAAGTCACCCAACTCTACTTGCCTTGCATTAACACCTCGTTCTTTCTTCCACTTCTTAAACTAAGTATGAGCCACTCCTTGCAATTGGTAAGTAGCTAAATCGGTAATACGAGTCAAATGTCCACCTTAGCTTTTGATAACATCTTTGAAGGACAACACGTAAAGGCTAAAGACTTTGTCACCTCGAGAGCATAAGGATACACAAGGAATGATCATTTTGAGCATAACTTAAAGCAATCTCGTGTGTGGAAGGTTTCTTGGTTGCTTACATTGATGCTAACCCGAGAACCACAACCCTTGAAGTATGAACCAAACTCAATTTTTAAGAGCATTAAAAAGGCATCATTCATTCAAGTTATAATATATGTTGGCTACCCCTTCATTAAGGGTATTTTATACATCACATATGGTGTATTTACACACCATGAAATCCCCCCTCATTAAGGGCAAAGTGGTCTTTTTAATTTTATTTGTAATATATTATAAATAGGCCTTTTTATTCTTATTTTCACTAGTTTTTTGGAAGATTTAAAGATTGAAACACAAATCCTCTCTCTTGAGAGTAGAACACTTTAGGTAGTCTTAGTTTAGGGCTTGGAAAAGCTAATATTGATCTTTGCTTGGAAACGGTGAATCTTGAGGTGAGTTGATTCCCTTAGCAGTCACCGTAAGAGTGTGGTTTGGATTATTACATTCATTAGGGTTTTTGAGTTTAATACACTCTTTAGTTCTTAATATTGTAATAATCTTGGTCTCACTATCTATCCTTTACTTTTGTTGTTGTTATCTTGTGTAGTGGACTGTTTTGGGTCCTTTATTGAATCAGAAACTTGTGTTGTTGTTGGTCATCTTGTTCATCACATTTTGTAGCTATTTTTTGGTGATATATACATCATTGTATCTTGTATTCTTCTTGGTGATAGCGAATTCGAGAGTGGTCTCCAAAAAGGTCCTCGGATCCTTAAGATTTGCGAACTATTTTGGAGTAATTTCGTGTTTCTCTTATCTTTATTGTATCATTTGGTATCAGAGAAAGGTTGGTTTTTTTCCTACACTACCAATCTTGGGTTCTCTAGGACGAAAATTCCAAAAAAAAAAACTGAAAAATGAAAAAAAATCTAGAAAAGTGCAAATCTGTCCATTTTGTGTTCTTGGCCGAAAATTGTGTTGTTGTTATCTTGGCAAAGATTTGCTTGTTGTGTGACTAGATCTAGTAGTGTTCTTGTTTGTTTTGTTGTTTCTAGTGTTAGTTTTCTTGTCCACTAACACTTTGAGTCTAGATCTAAACTTGAGCTTGAACTTATTGAAAATTGTTGTTGTGAACATGCTGCTTGGCCCATTGTTGTTGACCATTGCTGCGGTGGACTATTTTGGCCTTGTGGTTTCTCTTTGATGTTCTAAACTTGACCATGTGATACTGTTGTTACTTGGTGGCTTGAGAACCATTTTGTTGAACTTGTAGTTGTCTTGGCAAGTGTTGGAGATATTGTTGTTGTAGATGGAGTTGGCTGTTGGAATTGTTGTTGTTCTTGAAGATTGTTGTTATTATTCTTGGTGTGGTTATTGTTGTTCTTGAAGTTCTTCACCTTCTTTCATATATTGTTAGAACATAAAGTGAATGTTAGATCCTAAAAGGTGAAGGAAAAGGTGTATGTACTTGTTAGTCTTGAAAGAACCCCAACCACCAAAAGACTTTATATCACTTCTCAACCACTTTTTCATGATTTAAGGACCTATGTTTTTAGGAGAAGTAAAGAAAAAGTCAAGTTTTGAAAATTGAAAAAGGCCCCATGACTTATTTTCCCTCCTAAAGCAAATTCCACCAATCTAAATTAATTTTTGACCAAGACTTAAACATTTGAGAATAACCACTTGATAAAATCAAACCAATACGTGGCTGCCACGACATCACTACTACTGTTCACACAATATTTTCGAGCTCAAAATTTTAGATTCTTAGTTTTATTTTTAGTGTCCCTTAGTTTCATTGTTGGTTCTAATACTAATTAGCAATTAGTAATCACCTGCTTAGTTGTAGATTAGTTGTTGAGTTTGTTTCTTTTGTGTCTTCGTTATTTATGTGCTTTTCTTATTTTTTAACTCGTCGTAACTTCTTTGTTTCAAGTTTGTAAGTAGATTTTGTTTTGTGTCTTGAGTCGATCAAACAAGAATCTATTCCGGCTGCCAAGTAGAATTGACATCTTATTGACTACCGGAGTATAAGCAACTTTCAATATTCGCTGCTCTAAATTGTAAGGATCACAAAAGTGAGTGAATATGAGTGTTGGTGAGGAGCTTTTACTACTAATCTTATTCGTTCATTTTGTAGGTTTAAAAGGTAATAGAAGGGGAGCATGTCTTCGATAGCCGAGGATTAATGTGACTACAATATGGGAGACTATGATTGTTGTAAGGGTTTTTCTGGCTACGAAGTTGAGGGAGATTGCGGAGGCTATGAAAATAGCCATGATCAAAACTTGGGTAGATTTGAAAGTTACTGTTTTGAGGGAGAAAATGAGGTGAATAAAGTACCTAGTGCTTATGGTGACTTTGGAGATGATATAGGACCTCGTGATAGATCATATGATAACGTTGGGACATGTGAGGAGTTTTATAATTCTCACTCCGAACCTAGATTTGGTGTTACGTATAACCCTTTCGTTCAAAAAACTTATGAGACATATGATGAGAGTACATGTGAAGAGTGTGAATATTCATATTCTCAACCTTGTAGTACTTTTTATCAAGGTCGATATAGTGTGAATGGTTATACTAGCTATAGTGAAGGTTGTCCAATGAGAAGAAGAGGGTATGTATCTCCAAGACCAAGGGGTACTCGTATGCCTTACAACGTTGATCCAAGAAGGAGTGTACACTCCGTAAAGGTGACCATTTGTGGGATACCGGGCTTTCTCGTTGTGTTAAATGATAGGTACTATAGAAACTACATCGTTCCATCCATGGTTGACTACTTGGGGTTGTTTTGCAATCCGTTACTTGTTCCATACTTCTTGGACGGGTTCAAGGTTACTGAGAGGGTAAAAGTTATCTTCTCCCAATATGAATACCATGAGGAGGTGTGGTACGATATTCTTCCATTGACCTATGGTCATGTATGCTTAGGAACCGATTGGTTTGCACAACATCAAGTTCCTAAAGTGAAAAATTGGCCTAATATTGTAAGAGACCAATGGGGAAATCGCCTCATGACTTACTTGATGCCCAAGCCGCGAAGAGAAATGCCTACCTACTCCAATCCAAATAATTATGAGAGACAAAAGATTGAAAGGAGTAAGAGAGTACACGGTGGTAATTCGAGAGTGGAAAACTAAAAGGTTGTGTGGAGCGAAGTGAGGGGATTACCACCAAACTATGCTAACATTGGTTGTCCTTCTATTTCTAAGGACATTTGTGTAGGTACCAACATGGCAAGCGAATAAGAACAATGCCAAAAGGAAGTTGCTGCCCAAGCTTTTGGAGAAACTTCACACTATGACAAAAAAGAATCTACTCAAGGACTTCAAGGTAAAGTGGCTTACTCTTACACTTTTGTACATATGAATGGTAATTGTGTGGCTAGTAGCCCATTGAGTGTGAGTTGTAGCTTGCCTATATGTGAGTCTATTGTTTCTTTGCCACTTGATGATAATGTACATGTTGTGAGTGTGGATACACTAGTTGATCCTATTGATGACCGAATTGACTCTTCTTGTAAGATCAATTTATGTCCACCTAGTGTTGAAACCATTATGTTGAATAAAAGTACACTATCTTCTGAAATTAGTATTGATCAATTTATGTGTGAAAATTACCCACCACTTGAGGATGTGTATGATGTAATTAATGAACCTCAAGTGTGTGATGATGTTGAAAATATTAGCCAAAGGAATAGGAGTGAACTCGAGAGCTATTCTTGGAATAATCTTGCACTTGAAATCTCTTTGAAACTTAATATCGATCTTTTAGAGAGTGATGAACGTGTTTGTTTTGAATTTGCCCGTGAAATAGATCATGCTATCTTTAGGTATAATGTCTTGTTTAAAGATGATATAACCACTCCTAATAAACCTAGTGGTGAAAATGATGGTATAGCTTGCCTTAGAAGTTATAGCCGATATGCTAATCCACTATAGTGTGACAACATTTCTACTAAAGATGGAAATCACTTCTTGGAAGATGAAATTACTCTTAAGGGTAAGGGATGTGTAGTCTTGAAAACTACTTCTCCTTCTACTTTGTGTAATTTTATTGTTGAGAGTACTCATGGTAATGATTGTGAAAGTAGTAGTGAGTACACATGAGGGCACCTTAGCAGAAGTTGACTTGAGTGATACCTTTCTCTACTCTCTATTTGCTTTTGATAATATACATGCTATTGTAGAGAGTACGTCATTTAGTTTGGGTAGAGACCATGGGAAAGGGGAGTGTTGTCTAGACCCGTGTCTATGGCCACTCTTCCCGTTTGACCCCGATGCCAAATATAGATTTTATGATGATGGCGCACCCAACTTGTTGCTTGGTTTACATGAAAAACAAAGTATCACTTTTGGTAAATTTCATAACCAAATCCTTTGTGCATTTTTCACTAATTATTTAATATTTAGTTCAAGGGATTCTTGGTTATATTCTAAATATGTGCAACCTTGGAATGTTGAGGTGATTTGTCGTACTAACCCTAACCCTCATTCCATGAAGAGTTTGTATTTGTGTGTCCTTTCTTTGGTTTTGCAAGGTTTGGATTCGAGGTCGAATACTTTTCAAGATGGGGAGGATGATATGAGTCAAATAGCCACCTTAGCTTTTGATGACATCATTGAAGGCCAACACGTAAAGGCTCAAGACTTGGTCACCCCGAGAGCACAAGGATATACAAGGAAGGATCATTTTGAGCATGACTTAAAGCAATCTCATGTGTGGAAGGTTGCTTGGTTGCTTACATTGATGCTAACCCGAGAACCACAAGCCTTGAAGTATGAACCATACTCGGTTTTTTAGAGCATTGAAAAGGCGTCATTCATTCAAGTTATAACATACCTTGGATACCCCTTCATTAAGAGCATTTTATACATTACATATGGTGTATTTACACACCATGGCAGCCCCTCTCATTAAGGGCAAAGTGGTTTTTTTATCTTCATTTGTAATATATTATAAACAGGCTCTTTTTGTTTTATTTTCACTAGTTTTTTGGAAGATTGAAAGATTGAAACACAAATCCTCTCTCTTGAGATTAGAACACTTTAGGTAGTCTTAGTTTAGGGCTTGGAAAAGCTAATATTGATCTTTGCATGGAAACAGTGAATCTTGAGGTGAGTTGATTCCCTTGGCGGTCACCGTAAGAGTGTGGTTTGGATTATTACATTCGTTAGGGGTTTTTGAGTTTAATACACTCTTTAGTTCTTAATATTGTAATAATCTTGATCTCACTATCTATCCTTTACTTTTGTTTTTGTTATCTTGTGTAGTGGACTATTTTGGGTCCTTTATTGAATCAGAAACTTGTGTTGTTGTTGTTCATCTTGTTCATCACATTTTGTAGCTGTTTTTTGGTGATATATACATCATTGTATCTTGTATTCTTCTTGTTGATAGTGAATTCGAGAGTGGTCTCCAAAAAGGTCCTCGGATCCTTAAGATTTACGGACTGTTTTGGAGTTATTTCGTGTTTCTCTTGTCTTTATTGTATCAATCAGCACTTTCACTCAAAGTGGCACCCATAATTTCAGTCACTTTCTGAACACTATCTAGTAATTCCTATAGATCCTCCTCAGGCTTAGACCCAAAGAACGTCGGAGGATTTATCTAAGCGAAATCCCAGATTTTGGATACTACATACTCACTATTGGGTTGGCTGGGGAAATGGCCTGCTAATTATTATGAGAAGCCATAGATCGGGCTAATGTAATAAAGGCAACCCTAAATTCAGCGTGAGAGACCTGCTTATTTAGAAGGTCTTTAAGAATAAGTAGTGATGTTAGTTGGTGCTCATTCCTTCTTCCATTTGCCCTTTAGAGAGTTATTTTTTGTAAATGGATGGAGGATGATTTAGAAGAATAAGTTTAATAGAGTTTACACTCTATCACACAACATGAATAATGAAAGAAGTGAAACATTCCTAAAATATTTCATAGCCTCTCTCCTATAAGTGTGGCACACTTCATACCCATGAACAAGACTCCACTTAACACGGCTTTTAGATACCCTAGGATACTTTAAATCTTGTGCTTTGATACCAAGTTTTTCATGATTCAAGACTACCCCTAGTCGTAACACGGTGCTTAGAGTCACAAGTGACCCCAAGCTATCCCATGGTCTGGCATGAACTATAAACACCGATAGTAAAGTGAGAAGAACTGGGCAGAAGCTAGTTGAAATAAAAATATAATGAACAATGATAAAATAAATGTTATCATGGCCTAAAATAATCAGTAAGATTAAAAAATCTAAACATCTATCTGACTGTTTGAAAGCTTCTAACTAGAATGAGTTGTTGGGATAAACCCCCAACTAACTCCACTGAACTAAAATACTGAAGGTAAATAACTGATAACTAGTTCCCAACTGATGAGGACTCACCAAGAATATAGCTGAGTGATACTAAAATGAACTACGCACGATCTGGGTACGTAGTATCTGAACCTATATTATGAGACAATATAGCGCAAAGAGAGTATGTGATCAGTACTTTGAATGTACTGAGTATGCAAGATGGGAAACTAATCAACATGTAAGAACTAACATGAATGCATGAATATATAGACTGAATGCAAAACTAAGTATAAGCATATACTGAATAAGTAGAATAACTGAATAACTGAATATAAGGTCATGAACATCTAGACTAAAACATATACTAGATACATAAAATAAACCTGTACTGGAGACTGTGGGAGATAACTAAAACAGACATACCCTAATCTAAGCATAACTTAGGTCTAACTTATAACCTCGGTTGGAAGGGTGGTAGTATCTTGCCAAGGGTACCAATACTAGTTAGCGTGGATCCACTACTCTGACTTCCTAAAGGACAAGGGTGTCATGTCTCTACTGATAGGGGACCCCTTATGAACTACGATAGTGTCATAGTTCTATAACTTAGAGACTTATACTAATGGTCTCATGCCTAACTAACGGGAGGAGCTATCATCTTTGCATTCGCTCGGTGCTAAGTAGTACTCCCAACAGGAAAACTATGAAGTATAAACTGATAAGCTAAAATCATGGTATTTTTAAAATAATAATATATGTACAATATGAACTTCTCAAGAACATGTAAGTTGGCATATGCATGAGATCCTAAGTATCGGGTATTCATAACCCACCATCTTTACCTAATGTAACAGATTATGATAATATTTAAGACTGATCATGGTAAGGAAAGTCATAAATAATACTCAATATTTTAACAACTGATAATGATATGGACACTCCCAATTATCAAACATATGGAGACATAATTTTATAAGAGAAACATATTATCATGGTTTATAAATAAAACAAATAGAGAGAGTTGATATAACTTATATTTGACCTAGAACTCAATACAAGAGAAAAGAGGATTTACTTGAGAGTGGAGGGGTATCTTCGGACTCAATGGGTGGAAGAGAAACATTGATGAAATCCCACACACTTGAAGGAAAATTTCTTACAGAATTTCTTGGAATTGAGCTTGAACTTGAAGAATCCTAGTAGAGAGAAGAGAAAAATTGCCCTTTTTGGTTATTCTGGGTGGAATTACGACTTAATCATGAATTTAGGGATTTTGGGTCTTTTATACCACCCTTTGTGTAATGACCCTTCTGGTTATTTTCCATATTTGTGCTTATTTCTACCTTTTGAGCTTCTCCATAATTGCCCCAAGTCATTTTTGACTTGTTGGAATGACGGCTTGGTTATTAGGCAGATTGTTTAGTTTCTAGAACCAATTCTCCATTTAGAAGTCTTCGCTGGTTTCAAATGGCCACTGGCAAAATATTTAGTGAAATGATCTCGGATACAAATTCCAAATATGCTAGTAGCTCCAAAATATCAATTTTATGCTAGTTAAACCTTTGGTTTCGGTCCTGATGCATCCAAGCTCATTTCATGCTATCGATTGAAAAGTTAAAAGTTTAGCTGTGGGACTCACATTTGGTTGAAATGACCCTCAATTAAAAATCTGACTTTTCCAATACGTTCGGAGCATCGAATTTAGTGTGGTTACATAGTTCATTTACAAAAATTAGATTTTGAATAAATCTCGAGGCATCGTTAGAAACTTAGAAAATTTCTAAGTAATGCTGGTTCTGGTGAGACAGCGATCACAGAACAGCAATCATGGTGATCACGGTATTGCGATAGTGGCTCACATTTCGGCTATCATGGTGTCTCTTTACCTGGGGGGCCTATTTATATACCCCATGGTCATGAATTGGATCATTTTCTCTTCACCCTTAAGAGATTAAAAACCTAAATAGGTATAATAACTCCAAAATTGATCATGGTGCGTGACTTTGGAACTTATTTATCATTTATTATTGCGAATATCTTTGAATTTAAGGTAAGAATCCTTTGAATTCATGGTTGAATTTCTTAATTTGGACCCAAAATTCCAAATTCATTTAGGGCTTGATTTTAGCCAAAATTTAGCTTTGCTGCACCAATTTCTTGGGGGTTATAATTCCTTGTTCATACACAAACATTGGGTTGACTTTGGAAATACGCTTTCCATATGTGGGACCCACTTTGGGGTTTTGCTATCATTTTTGGACCCAAAGCATAATGGTGCAATATGGGTATTGTTAGGCTCATATTGCTGAGTAGGTTATGATTTTGATAGTGTGATGGCATATTAGGGATTGTGAAGTAAAAACAAGCATGTGGTGCATGATGTGAGGTTTTGTGGTTCGACTTTAAGGTAGACTTTTGTCTACTCTTCTTCATAGATGATGTGTGATATATATATTGCGTGTGAATGTGAATGTTAAGTCTATAGATAAGATGAATTAGTACTGAATATTTAAGTTTGGGGATTAGATGAGGGTTTTGACCCATAAGTTGAAATGCTTAATACCCTTTTAGGATCCTATGGCCTCCTACCTTGATTGAACTAATTCATATATTAGATATGATATAATGCATTGGAAGCAAGATTACTATATTTTATCTTGTTGGACTAATGTGGCGATCTTGAAATTATAATTTGGGTAGAGTTGACTTGATTGCCCTTATTTCTATTCAAAGTTCCTATCTTAGACTTGAATATGGCTTACTTGACATCTAGAAGTTTAACTTGATACCTTAGCCTATTTTGGCGGTATAAATTTGCCTAAGCACAAAAATTAAGGATTAGCAGTGAGATCGTCCGACCAACTTAGGCCAAGACTTGTGTTAGCCTTATGTATTTAGTTAAGGATATTAGATATAGTTGAGACCAGTAAACCTTAGTGTAAGGTTACTTCGTGACTTGATAAATTGTGATGATATTCCCTGGAATATGACTGGTGAGTTTTGGCTATATTAATCCTTATAGAAATGATATTGGGCATTTAGAGATGTTATTTCCTCATAGATGTTATTTTGGGCCTTTTGATATATTGTTTCCCATAGACTTGATATTTGGCCCATAGAGATGTTAATCCTTCATAGGCATGACGTTGGGTCCTTGGAGATGTTATTCTTTATTGATGTGTTACCCAGACCTTCATAGATGTTATTTCTTTTTAATTGGGATTATTAAGCCTATAGAGATGATATCCCTCTTAGATACAATAAATTTCTTTTAGTGGTGATACTCCTCATAGTCATGATATACGACCTATAAATATGAGATATCTTATAGATGTAAAAGGTCACATAGTTATGAGTTATGTTTTATCGATATATTATACCTCCTAGATGTGAGATACCTCCTAGATGTAAGATGATTATAAATAACTATAGCTTATAAATATGATTATCGATATGAGCTCCGGATATGTATAGGGGCCTAAAGTCAAGATTATGATGTTTTGATTACTTTTGACATATTATTGGGCCTAGGCTCATGCTATGATATTGGTTCAATATCCGAGAAGTATTTATCATTTTAAGGGATATGGTTGTAGAATATGGATACATATATGTTTATGTTTCTTACGACTTCATTGACAGAATACTAGTGATGGCATGTATAAATTCAATACATTCATGATTATTATATCGGTATTGATGTGATCCTAGCTAAAATATGACCTTATCACTATTTTTCCTAAATAGAGGTTAAAACCCACTTTTCACCTTAATAGTGAATTTCTTTGTTATAATAACCGTTAACTAAATAGAATATTCATACATAAAAATGAGGTTAAAGATATTGTTTTAAAGATTGATTGAGACAGATTTTGATCCATGATTTGACACTATTACTTACTCCATCGTGATATATTTTGACCCTTTCTACACTTTTATAATGATTTAGTCTTGCAGATCATTTAGGGTAGCAGACTTACAGATTTTGCACTCTTTTTAGCCACGGCTTAAGCCTGTGCACCTAGTATATGTCTATATATTTATATGTATTGATGTTTATGATTATATTGGTACATGTCAAGGCCGGAGAATACTATTGTGATAATATATTGATACCCAATTCGAGTCTAAAGGATACTATTTAATTTATATTGATACCTTATTTGAGTTCAAATGATACTATTGCGATAATATATTGATACCCGGTTTGAGTCTGGAGGATACTATTGTGATAATATATTGATACATAGATCGATCCATACTATTGCGATAATATATTGCTACCCAATTTGAGTCTGGAGGTTGAGTATGATGATGATGGCTATGATGATAAGATTGTGATGTTGATTGTGTACCTTGCATTCATTCTTACATGTGTATCGCCTATTACCAGTATGTGTTTGTGTCTATTAGCTGGTATGGCACAGTTGCATAGATATGTGTGAGGAATATGTCTTGTGCTATTGTATGTTGATTGAACCTTCCAAGCCAGGGAAAGTGGGGGTACGCATAGGCCAGGCTAGGTATTTGGTTGTCCGGAGTTGCTGATTATTCGCGCTATTATTGATATTATTATTATCATTATTATGGCTTGCTTATGATAGATAGGTCATTGATCCAGTATCGAGATTGAGGTATGTTTCGGCCTCTTCTATCTTATGATTACGTTACTATGCACAATTATTTCTTGTCTAGCCATGTGTATTAGATACCTTGAGTATGATGGAGTTGAATTTTGATAGGCTTATAATAAGGTCTTAGAATGAGGATATGATGAACTAGGCTATGCTTTGAGGAGACATATATATGTATATTTATCTATCTATCTATCTATCTTTCTCTCTATATATATATATATAGCTATATGTAGCTATGGTAATATCGTATCTCCCTTCCTTCATTTGTTCATATGGTATATTCGTTCCTAGGCCATGCATATTATTATATATTCTTTTTTCCCACATTATTCATATATTGGCTAGGGGTATACGGTATAGTGTTGAGATTCTAAGTATGGTTGGAATAAGATAGTGCACCTTTGCTAATTACTTAGCATTATTAAGTTGGTCTATTGGACAAGTACAGGATAGTTGTATCTCATTATCTCATTGGCTAGCTATATGATTTCTTGACTCTAAGGTTTAGTTTCCATTTTGCTTATATGTTGTATATATTTGCTTTTGGAGCTTAGTCAGCAGTTTTCTACTAAGTGCCATACATCGATACTCATACTACACTTCTACAGCCTGTAGATCATAGTATGAATTATCACCACAGATATGTATTTCGTGCAGAGCAGCCATGGTTTAGAGACTTAGAGTGAGCTCATAACGTTCGGATATTACTTATCTCTATCTTATGTATTAGACTAGTCACTATATTAAATTTAGAGATAAGTTGTATTAGTGTAATTCCTTTGATATTTTATTTTTATATTCTTATTATATTAGAAGCTCTTGTATTGATACCACTAGGTTTTGGGATTCAGTTACGTAATTGATCTTTATTTCATATTTTTGCATTCTTTTCTTTATATTATTAAGTAGTTCATTACTAGCCATTACGGACTACAGGTTGGGCTTGCCTGCTGGTAGGTTATAGTAGGTTCCATCATGAACCGAGAACTTGGGTTGTGATAAATTGGTATCCGAGCCTAGGTTGCATCAGTGTATTAGTAGAAGAGTTAAAGTGTTAGTAGAGTCATATGCATCGGTGCTTAGACGTTCGTAACCTATCTTAGGGAGGCTACAGTGATATTTTATGATATCCACTTCTTGACTACTTGTCGTGTGTCTGCATCACTGTGAACCTCGAATATATTCTTTGACTGTATTTTGTCCCTAATTAATGATGCAAGATGAACGAAGATGTGGACAGATACGAATGAGACTTCAGCATGTGTTTCCAGAGTTTTTGTGCAACATCGGACTAAAACACCTTAGTTTCTAGACCTTAGAAAATTTCCTGGAATTATGATCTCCGGATCCAATACGACTCATGGGTACGGGCCGTATGTTAGGGTACAGATGGTATGGTCCAGTTGTATACTAACCAATGTTGGTTGGTAGGATGGATTTTGGTTACTGGAATGGATATGACTTAGGGGTACGGGTCGTATTGGTTGTTACAGATCATTTGGTTCCTTAATTTAATCTTAGAATTGGTTACTTAGGTTGGATCTGAGTACGAGTGGCTCACCACGAGCCGTAAACTGGGGTACGAGTCATACCAAGAACTCATATGGTGAACAGTGTCTAAATCTTCCTTGGGTTTAAATCTGATAGAGATATGGATGAAGGCTATGGATCGTATTCTTTGGATACGACTTTGTTGGATGAGTCGTATGATGGACAATGTTTGATACAAAGGTTGAGTCTAGGATACAAGTGGAGGGTACCACTCATATTGGAGGGTACGACTCGTGAGGGTCAGTCGTATCCCTATGATGGGATTTTGGTGCAACTTAAGTGGGGTTATTCTGGATATTTCTCCACTTAACCTAATAAGGTCCCATGACTTCTAACCTACTTTGCAGGTTATTTACCCTATTGTTCCATTCATTAACACTTAGAAACTCTTCTAAACACTCCATAATTCTCTCAAAAGCTTTTGGTCAAGGGAAGCTAGGGTTTCAACTAGAGGATTGATTTGGGGCTTGTCTTGGTGATTTCTTTCCATCATCTTCTTGGTTTAAGACATATTCTTTTCCCTCATTGTTAATTCTAACTACAAGCATGGTTTTTATGAATCTTTTCATGACTTTATTGATTATGTGATTTTGTTTTTTAAATTGAATTGGGGGTTTTGATATTAAATGGTTGATTATGGTTTTTGATGGTTTTAATTATGATTTATGTGCATTAATGGTGGTTTGGATGATTGGATTACATGAGAATGTTGTAATGGTAATTGGAATTGGTTTTAGTTATATTATTCCCCCAATATGTTTGACAAAATGTCTATAATAATGTTTTCATTGCATTGAGTATTTTAATGGAATTCTTGCTTATTTTAAAACTTGATAAAGGAATTATGCATGGTTTAAATGGCTTGGAAAGGTAAATGGATAAATTTTTATGCTTGAGGGGTACATGGAATCCACCAAATGGTTTAATATAGTAATTAGAAAGGGTACTTGAAAGTCCCCTTAAACCTATAAATGGTTGGTTATGGACGATTCTTGCAAGTAAGGATTGGTATGATGATACCAATATTAATGGCCTTGGTTAATAATTGGTTAATGGTTTGGTTATGTGGAAAATGGTTTTAATTGGGCAATGGTGGGATGTGTAGCAAAGCCGTGGAAGTTAGAGGTCCCGAGAGAAACCAAAACTGGAAACTCATATTTGCCAATGTGAGGTTGGTCTTAGTAGCCGTGTGTGTGATGTCACATTATACTTTGGGCGATGTACTAGTCATCCTAGGTTTTCTTCCCTAGTCATGCGGCTTTACGCACTAGGGCCCTTTCAAAAGGGGGATCTGAACCCATATACCCTGGGTGGTTTAGGATGACAAAGCTACACAACCCAGGTAAAGATTTTAAAGGCATGCTAAACCCGGTCCCCTTTCTCAGCATGGTTATATATATATGTATGGTTGTGTGAATATGGCTGGTTTTATTTGGTTTTACAAATGGCATTATTTTATCCTTATCTTGAGATCATGCTAGTGTTCACCCGCTAACCCATCTATTAGCAATTGTATACCTACACTTTGTAGAAATCGCTCATTCTATTTCTCCTACATAGTGGATGACTCGTGGATAATATTTGGACTGAAGTGGTGAGCATTCATCTTTTCGGAAGGCTCTATTTTATGTTATGGATATTTGTAGACACTTTGATTTTATTTTGGATATTCTATTTGGCTATAGTTATGGGGATGTCCCAATTAGATTTTATTACTCTTTTGGTTAGAGGCTTTGTGGTACTACTATGGGTTAGAATAGGCGAGATCGATATTGGTGTCAACTTTGGCATTAGAAGAAGCTGGAGGGTTGACATCATTGGATGATATTATTGGTTGTTCTATCATATTTTATTTTGGGATTAGTTATATTATGTTTTGGAACATCTTTGATTATGGCCCTTGTTTCCATATCAGTGTGGTATGGTTGGATTATTGGTATGGAATGGTTGGACTCGGTTGGGCCGGTCATAGTTGTGATCTTATCCTAGAGTTTTAATGTGAGCTATTACACTATTTAGTTAGATGCTCAAAATTTAGCCAACTTAGGGTAAGAAGCTGGAGGTTAGGTTGGGTAACGAGGGTGGTCTCCAGTCCTAGTCGAACTTGGGATGCTCATACAACAAGGAAGAAGAGATGGCTTAAACTTCTCAAGGACTAAGACATGAGTCTTCACTATCACTCAGGTAAGGCTAATTTGGTGGATGATGCTCTTAGCAGGTTATCCAAGGGTATTTTGGCTTATGTGGAGGAAGAAAAATGGGAATTGGTGAAGGGTATTCACCATTTAGCTAATTTTGGAATTCGTCTCTTGGACTCCAAGGATGGTGGTATGATGGTGCAAGAAGTGGTTCAATCGTCTCTTGGTGTGGAGATTAAGGAGAAACAAGTGCTAGATTCTATCTTGATAAAAATCAAGAATGATATTGGTAAGTAAAAGGTAATGGTATTTGAGATCAGTAATTATGGTACTTTATGGTACTGTGGGAGGTTATATGTTCCTGATGTCGATGGTTTGCGATAAAGGATTTTGGCTAAGGCTCATGAATCGAGCTATGTTGTTCATTCTGGCTTGACCTTATGTATCATGATCTCAAGAAGATCTATTGTTAGAATGGCATGAAGAGGGATGTGGCTGATTTTGTTACCAAGTGCATGGTGTGTCAACAAGTTAAGGTTGAGCACATGAGGCCAGGAGGGTTGTATTAAGAATTTGATTTGCCTGAGTGGAAATGGAAGTTATCAATATGGACTTAATTACTGGTCTTCCTTATCTTAGAATCAATATGATTCGATTTGGATCATCGTGGATAGGATGACTAAGTCTGCCTACTTTTTGATAGTATGGACTACCTTTTCGATGGAGGATTATGTGAAGATGTGTCTTCAGGAGATTGTGAAGCTTCATGGGGTGCCTATTTTGATTATTTCTTAACATGGCACGCAATTTATGTCTTACTTATGGCAATCTATTTAGAAAAGATTGGGGACTAAGGTTAGTCTGAGTACTGCTTTCCACCCGCAGATGGATGGGCAAGCAAAAAGATTTATTCAGACATTGAAGAATACATTTCGGGCTAGTGTGATTAAATATGGTGGCAATTGGGTTGAGCATCTACCTTTGGTGGAGTTTGCTTACAATAATAGCTATCATTCTGGTATTGTTATGGCCTCTTTTGAGGCATTGCATGGTAAAAGGTGCAGATATCCTATTGGTTGGTTTGAGCTTGGTGAGGCAGATATGTTTGGTCCCAACTTAGTTTACCAAACTATGGAGAAGGTAAAGGTGATTCGAGAGAGGCTTAAGGATGCCTAAAGTCACCAAAAGTCCAATGCGGATGTTAAGCATAGAGACTCGGAGTTTGAGGTTGGGGATTAGGTTTTTCTCAAGGTATCTCCCATGAAGGGAGTAGTACAGTTTGGTAAGAAGGGAAAGCTCAATCCCCAGTATGGTGATCCTTATGAGGTTTTGCGAAGAATTGGTAATGGTTCTTATAAGTTGGAGTTGCCTTCTAGCTTGAGCTTGGTCCATCCGGTCTTTTATATTTCTATGTTGAGGAAGTGTCTTGGTAATCTTTTTGTGGTTGTTCTTTCTGTGGTTTTTCCTTTGGAACGATTGGGTATCACAGATTCTTTATCTTAGGAGAAAATCCTGATTGAGATCTGGGATGGCAGGTTTATCGATTATGAACCAATGATATGGCTTCGGTTAAGGTTCTTTGGTGGAACCATAAGGTGGAAGAAGCTACATGGAACGCGGAGGAGTACATGAAGTCCAAATATCCATATTTTTTTTCTACTCTTGCGATTCATGTAGAAGGTATGTGTTCTTCAACACATTTTTATTATCAGAGTTTGTTAAAGGAAAGATTAATATCTTTGCCTCTTTGTTTTCAAACATTGTTAAATATTGGGAATATATTTCATAATGCAAATGACTCATACGTATGGTTACCCCTACCTTGTCCATCATTCGGGAATGAATGTTCCTAGTGGGGGAAACTGAAACACCTAGGTTTTTAGACCTTAGAAAATTCCCTAGAATTCTAATCTCTAGACCTAATACGACTCATGGACATGAGCCATATTTTGGGGTGTGAATGGTATGGTTTAATCGTATGCTGACCAGTGTTGGTTGGTGCGATGGATTTTGGTTACTCGAATGGATATGAATTACGGGTACGGGATGTATTGAAGGTTACAGATTATTTGGTTCCTTAACTTAATATTAGACTTGGTTACTTAGGTTGGATCTAATTACGAGTGGCTCACCATGAGCCGTAAAACGTAGTATGAGTCATACCAAGGACTCGTATGGTGGACAATGTCTAAATATTCCTTAGGTTTAAATATGCCAGGGATACGGATGAAAGGTATGGATCATATGTTTTGGATACGACTTGGTTGGATGAGTCATATGATGGGCAGTGTTTGATCCAAGGGTTGAGGCTAGGATACTAGTGAAGGGTACCATTCGTATTGGAGGGTACCATTCGTATTGACTCGTGAGGGTTAGTCGTATCCCAGTGATGGGATTTTGGTGCAACTTAAGTGGGGGTATTTTGGACATTGCCCCACTTAACCTAATAAGGTCCCACAACTTCTAACCTACTTGGAAGGTTATTTACCCTATTATTTCATTCATTAACACTTAGAAACTCTTTTAAACACTCCATAATTCTCTCAAAAGATTTTGGGCAAGGAAAGCTAGGGTTTCAACTAGAGGATTGATTTGGGCTTGTCTTGGTGATTCCTTTCCATCATCATCTTGGTTTAACGCATGTTCTCTTCCCTCATTGTTAATTCTAACTACAAGCATGGTTTTTTTAAATGTTTTCATGAGTTCATTGACTGTATGATTTTGGTTTTCAAATATGAATTGGGGATTTTAATATTAAATGGTTGATTATGGTTTTTGATGGTTTTAATTATGCTTTATGTGCATTAATGGTGGTTTGGATAATTGGATTGCATGGGAATGGTTTAATAGTAATTGGAATTGGTTTTAGTTATATTATACCCCTAATATGTTTGACAAAATGTCTATAATAATGTTTTCATTGCATTGAGTATTTTAATGAAACTCTTGCTTGTTTTAAAACTTAGTAAATAAAGTATGCATAGTTCGAATGGCTTGGAAAGGTAAATTGTTAAATAGTTATGCTTGAGGGGTACATGGAATCCCCCAAGTAGTTTAATATGGTAATTGGAAAGGGCACTTGAAATTCCCCTTAAACCTATAAATGGTTGGCCATGGATGATACTTGCAAGTAAGGATTGGTACGATGATACAATTATTAATGGCCTTGGTTAATGGTTTGGTTATGTGGAAAATATTTTTAATTGGGCAATAATGATGAGATGCGTAGCAATGCTATGGAAGGTGGAGGTCTCGGGGAAAACAAAACTAAAAACTCATATTTGCCGATGTGAGGTTGGTCTTGGTAACCGTGTGCATGATGTCAAACTATATTTTGGGGGATGTACTAGTCATCCTAGGTTTTCTTCCCTGGTCGTGCAACTTCACGCACTAAGGCCCTTTTAACAGGGGGAGCTGAACCCATATAGCGGATGGGTAGTTTAGGACAGTAAAGCTACACAACCCAGGTAAAGGTTTTAAAAGCATACTAAACCCAGTCATCTTTCCCATCATGGTTATATATATATGTATAGTTGTGTGCATATGGATGGTTTTATTTTGTTTTATAAATGGCATCATTTTATCCTTATCTTGAGATCATGCTAGTGTTCACTTGCTAACCCGTCTATTGGCAGCTGTATACCCACGCTATGCAGGAATTGACCATTCTACTCCTCTTGTGTAGAAATCAACTCGGGGATAGTATTTGGACTGAAGTGATGAGCTTTCATTTTTTCAAAAGTCTCTATTTTATGTTATGGATATTTCTAGATACTTTAATATTATTTTGGATATGGTTGGAAGCATGTCCCAATCAGATTTTTTAACTCTTTTAGTAGAAGCTTTGTGATACTGCTATGGGTTGGATAATGCGGGATTGGTATTGGTGTCAACCTTGGCATTGGAATAAGTTAGAGGGCCGACATCATTGGACGATATTGTTGGCCGTTCCATCGTATTTCATTTTAGGATTAATTATATTATGTTTTGGAACATCTTTGGTTATGGCCTGGTTTACGGCCCTTGTTTCTGTATCAGTTTTGTAAGGTTGGGTTGTTGGACTCGATTGGGTCTGTCCCGGTTATGATCTTATCCCAAAGTATTCATATTAGTTGTTACACTATCTGGTAATATGCTCAAAATTCAGCCAACTCAAGGAAGGCAGTTGGAGGTTTGGTTGGGTTACGGGGGTGGTCTTCGATTTAGATCAGACTTGGGATATCCATTACAATAAGGCCCCCGATCAGGTCGCGCCACAGACTAATGAGTCAGAGACAGATATCGAAGACCTTTAGATCAGCCAAAGTATTTTAGGACCAGTTTAGGCTCCGTTTGAGATCATGACTACTTCAATACTTGGAGGTTCAACATTAGAAATTTGATTCATGTTGCAAATTCCTCCTAGCCATGTATGATATTCAATTCATCGATCAGTTCTTAGATCAGAATTAGGTCTATTGGTGTTTATCAGGGTTCTTTACCAATTTTGAGTATGAGATTAGATTTCTCATGTGGTCCAAACTTATTCATAAGTTATATCCTTTTGAGCCGGACATTGGTGTATGGAGGTGTTAGAGGACTAGTATTGTCACTCCACTTGGCGTCAGAGCATATGATAGCAGTTGAGTCTTCCTTCCTCTCAAGTTGTTAATTATAAGAAGATCATAGAGAGTATGTGTGGAGACTTATGGAAATAGCGACAAGAGGTATGCCATCAGTTTAGTATTATTGGCATTTCATTCAGGAATGAGGGTCCTTTCGGTAGAGTTCAGGTTCACCTATAGCCCATCAGCTCTACGCAGATAGTATTTCATACTATGAGTAGTTCTTAAAGTAGTTGTGATGATCATAGTGGCTAGAGTTCCTATCAGACTTGCAGAGTGTAGCATGGTTCTTCGGGCTATGGCGAACGTTCTGGATTATAAGGGACAGTATCATAAAGTATTATAGGACCTTAGTTTGGTTGTGTTGTGATGAGATACTGGTTCAAAGAATGCCCTAAGTATGAGATAGATAATCATCTAGAGTTAGAACATATTCCTTGCTATCCTAGAGTTCCTAAGACTACCTATGATTTTGGATGTATGGATATAATTTTACAAATTTCTCTCAGCGTTAGTTGGCTAACCATTTGGGCTCAGTTTGTGTTATCTCTATATTGATGCTTCAGGAGTTGCTACAGCTGTAGAGAGATCGAATACTAGTCTAGAGAGTGTCCCTAGCAAGGGATTTCTAATCATTCTGCTTATTCAGATTAGCCCGTGATGTTTTTGCATATTCAGTTAGAGATAGTGCACATAGCGCCTTAGTTTATGATTCACTTTATCAATTCGAGTTGGACCCATTTAGATTTATTTTCCCTATGCTCGTCAAGCATGTGATTGCAGATGTCACCATTATGGGTGTGCTTTTATTTCCTGCACTTATCTCTTATTATATGTATTGAGGTTTTCATACCCATTGATGATTATATAACTTAATGAATTGACTTCAGTTATTGTGTGCCTTATTATTAAATTTATGATTATGTTACTACTCCATGGTTTATTTCTTTTAGTTGTGGATGGAATAGACATGTATTGATATTCCCCCTATAGGTGTAGCTTTTGGGTTTGAGTCTCATTTACCTTCGCACATTGTCCTTGTTGTGGCTCTTAAGCGGTACATGATATTGATGTTTATTTTTATACCGTCTATTCATTATATTGATATTGATATTGTTATGGCTATTGCTACCACAGCTTGAGGTTATTGATATTACTTGATGTTATTACTTGATGAATTGACCCTCGTCGGGTAGTTGTATAGACTAGTGTTATCTAGTTAGACTTTCATTTTCTTATGATATTATTCTGTGGCTTAAGTAGATATAGCCCGATTTGGTGATTTCTTTCTCCTAGCGTGATGAGGTTGATTGTGCTCCCTCTTGGTTAGCTGCATTAGATTAATTTTGAGATGTATTATGATATTACAGAAAAGTTGACCTTCTGTGGTGCCGATATGATTCTAAGGTTGGCTATTTAGTTGTATCGCCCATTCTTAAGTTTGAGACTTTTAAACTTGCTTCCTGTGTTGCAAAGGTTTTTGCTTTGGCTATCTCTTTCTATATAGCTTGTGTATGAGATTGACCAATTTGAGGTTCATTCTTCGATTGTGGCTATTTTATTGCCCGATAGTTATTTTGAGATTGTGATATTGTGGATTTATCTCTCAGATTTGTTGGGTTTGTTCCCTTATGATGGATTTCCCTTGTTATTGTGTGAATAGAGGATGCTCCTTTCTTGATTTGATATGGTTTTGTCTAGTGGAGTTGGAAAGTTAGAGACATGTGGCCTTTCCTGTGACTGCTTCCTGAGTAACCGAATTTTATGGTGGCTGTCTTGACTTTGACCTTGGTTTTGAGATTTGTATTTCTTCTTCAATGATGTGATTCTTAACGGGATTCAGGAAATCCATATTTCTGAGTTTGTTCGGCCTAACGAGGCTTGGTGGAGTGATTCCCCTCGATGATATATATTTGTGGCTATTTTTGCCTAGATAGAGTGTTGGATTAATTAGTTTTTTATTTCAGTTGCATTTCTCTGAGTTACTAGAGGTTTTACCTTCACTAGTGCGGTTTGTAACCTTGGGAAGTCCTTGAATATGTTTGATAATTCATGCCCTCAAGTGGATATGGAGTGGGTTAATTGCATTTTACAATCGGTGATTTATCCTTGGGTATGATTTTTGTTTTGTGGCTATATTTCATACCCTCTAGCTAATATAGTATTGGATGCTGGCATTTCAGTCGATGGTTATCTCTGTGGTGGTTCTTGTTCCTCAAATATGTCTCGACTGTGCCTTGGTATGATTTATCTCAGGTATGCCAGATTTGGATACCAGGATCAATTTGAGGTAAATGACATTGATATAGCCCTACTGGCTCAATTCTGATTTGATTCCTTGGAATAGCGATTTGGAAATGCGATGAATTTAGGGTATTAATGACTACCCATTTTTAGTTTTGGTTTGGGTAGTTGAGATCGATCGATTCAACCTTGGTGTTGAGATTCCAGCTTGGTATTGTAGAGCTTGTGTGCATCTTTCGTTCTAGATTTGACTTCGTATGGATTTTATTTATAGGCTGGTTGAGCTTACTCCGTGGTCGTCTATCAGGTCTTCTCAATTTCGGATGGATTATAGTTGATAAGTGTTCAGATGATGGCCCACGGACCCGGTATTAATTTTTTTACGTTGACCTTGAGTCCCCAGTTTTTTTATGATATACTTAAGTTGTTAAGGTTTCATTCTTGGTTGATGGGACATCCTTGAGTGGATTATTAAGCGATGAGTAGTTATACCTTTGAACTTCGGGATTTCAGTATGATTTTTATTTGTACCAATTGTAGCATTGGCATGTATTGCCTTCCCTGATTATCTCTAGTTGTGTGCCCAGATAGCACTTTATAAGCTTATTCTCATGTTTTTCTTATGGTCTTTCAGTGGATCAGTTTCAGTTCTTTGAGTTCTCTATGATGAGACTGTGTGGATGAGACTCAGGTGATTTTTCCTCCTGGTTTGGAGGGGATGGAGTCGGTGGCATAACTTATGTATTTCTTTGCTTTTGTCTTGGATAAGCCTTGTGTTAATTTACATTTGTATTGAGATTATATTAGTGTGTTGCGGTTCAGTTTGTGTGCATTAGCCTTTTTGGTTCAGTTGGAGGCCAGTTAGTGGTTGAAGTTGAGTTTTGGCTGTTGGATGTAAAGTAAGGGTGCTGGTCGAAAAATAGATACCTGTGGCAAAATCCCTTAGAAGCATTTTCTCTTCGCTGAGGTTATCTGGGAAAGTCATGTTTGTAGTATGTGGTCCCAAGACTTAATCCCTTCGATCTTTTAAGATTTCTTCTATCCGTTGACTTTCGAGGAGAAAGTCCTTTCAGTAGTGGATATTATAATGACCCTTTCGGTCATTTTCCATATTTTTGCTTATTTTCGCTCTTTGAGGTTCTCCATAGCTATCCCAAGTCATTTAGGACTTGCTAGGACTGACAGTTCTATTATTGGGAAGATCATTTAGTTTTTAGAACAAATTCTCTATTTAAAAGTCTTTGCTGGTTCCAAATGGCCATCAGGCAAAAACTTCAATGAAACGATCTTGGATACAAATTCCGACTATGCAAGTAGCACCATAATATCAATTTTAGATTAGGTAGACCTTTGGTTTGGATCCCGATGCACCCGAACTTAGTTTGATCTATCAATTGAAAAGTTGAAAATTTGAAAGTTTAGGTGTGGGACTCACATTTGGTCAAAATGACCTCAGATTGAAAATCCAACTTCGTCAATGCGTCTGGAGCGTCGAATTTAGTATGGTTACACAGTTCCTTTGCAAAAATTAGATTCCGAATGAATCCCGAGGCATCATTGGAAACTTGGAAAATTTCCAAGTTTGCTTGTTTTAGTGCGACGATGGTCACGAAAACAAGGATGAATATCGCAGCACAATGATCGTGAAAAGGCCACGATAATTGCGGCATCGCGATAGCAGCTCGCATCTCGGCGATCATGACATCTCGACGACAAAGGCCTAAACTATATTTCTAGAAGAAACTCCGTACAAGAAGGAGATAAACTGGAAATAATTGAAAAATACTTAGAATAAGTTCAAAATAAACTACTAAAAACGATAGAACAAAGTTCAGATACTTCTATGAAAAGCATTACCAGTGAAGAAGCAGAAAACACTGAAGATATTTACGATTCACAGTCACTACCTCTAGAACATATCCTTACAAATGAAGAGATCGAAAAAACCAAAGCATTTCTTTATCAACTGAAGAAAAAGGGAAAAGAAAAAATAGGACAAGTAGGCCCCAACAACTAATTACTATGTTTTACTATAGGGCCTATTTGTAACAGTGAAAATACTATACGCAGGGACCCACTGTAGGACCCATAGTACTATGCGCAGATTCTTTTTTTCTATAAAAGATGCCTCATTCTGTATAAAGAGGCAGAAGTTTTTCTTTTCCCTTTTTTCTCTAAGCTTAGATCTCTCTCTCATCTCTATCTTGTGATATATTGTGAAGACAAATAAAGCGCAGATAGCCACCGTTAAATACTGTTCAGGCTTTTCATTCGGCTAACTTTAAGGTATATAGTTCTTCCTCTTTTGAATTACTTTTTATACTCATTCTTCCTATCAGCCGTGACCATGTCCGGCTAAGAAAATTCTCATGTCTATGTTAAAAATCTATCTCCTATTATTAGATAATTATGAAGAATCCAGACTTTATCTAAATATGAGAAAATATTTCTATAGCTTCTAACTTAGTTCCAAAATGGTGGTACAGTCAAGTTTAATATGCCTTAGGCTAGCCTTGTCTTAGTGACTCAGTCTAGTAAGTTGTGCCTTAGCCCATAAATTTGATAAAGAAAAGGGGCGACTTTTTGCACAATTAGAACTGCTAGACACCTGGGTTCGACCTAAGCATATTAAGTCTCTGACAGGCCCTTTGTTTGGGTAAAAAATTACCATACAGTTACTAAGTTATTTGACATTCCCTTATATTTTGATTGGTACTTTTGGTTCGATATTTCGACTAAGGCTTAAGTCAATATTCATAAGATAAGTCTAAACGCAGAATTTATGGACCTTTGGACGTAGAAGGCACATCATAAGAAGAAACATGATGAGATGTATTTTCTTCAATTTTTGAAATCCTTTGATCACAAATCATTTGATTTCGTTTTAAAGAAATAATTTCTTTTCTCGGGTTTTCAACCTCGATTTTTAAATCATCAAAAGAAGTATCTCTACCAAGGGTTTTGCTTAAAGCGAGGCACCGATTAACCTCGACCAAAGAATAAGGCATATCATAGTCATGAGTTTTAGTAACTGTTTTAGAATTAATAGGAATGCTATTAGCAGATTTTTTTGTAGCAAGATTAATAATTTTTTCCCACAGTTTTTCATCAAAAATTTCTTTTAATAATTCAAGGACATTTTCAGCAGTTAAAATTTGCATATTTAAATCTAAATCTTCAAACTGAGATTGCAATTTATAAAACATGTCATCACAAGCACAAGTATTATTGGGACAATCAGGGAAAGCTTTTTCATTTTCATGATTACTATCTGAAGATTCAGGCAATTCAATCTCATTTTCTAATTCAGATTCATAGTTGTAATCAGACTCAGAACCAGAAGTATATAACAAGCCATCAATTTGATCATGGAGTTCATCAGTAAGACCTAGAGACTTGATTTTTTGAAGCTTACAATTTGGAGCTATATGCCCATACTGTTTACAGTTGTAACACTTGATTTTTGCTAAGTCTCTCTTAGACCTATTTTTGGTAAATCTTGTAAACTTACGATAGGCTTTTCGAGTCTCTTTTTCTTCTTTAGACCTTCGTCGGTAATTCTTTTTTCTATAAGACTTAGAATGCCTATGAGTTTTTTGTTGAGAGGTAGAAGCCTGTTGGTTCATACCAAACTGATCACAGAAGTCTCCTAATTGAGACTTTTCTCTAAACTTATCCATCTTAATTTGTCTATTCAATTTCAATTCATTACATAAAGTTAAACCCTTATCAGTGGTAATTGCTATAAGCTGACCATAAGTATAATCTTTACAGGGTATATCAATAGATGATTCCCTAAGTTTTTTGCTAACCTTTTCACCAAACAAAGGAGGGAGTTCATCTATGAATTTGGCCTTCTAGTATTGAAGGTTATTTTCAGGTAGGTCCATAACTCGACTTAGAAAGGTATCTTCATACTACCTAAATTCTCCTAATTGTCTACATCTAAGACCATTAAGAAGAGTACGAGTATTTTTATACTGGTTGGTAAACCTTCCTCCAAAATATTCCACGATGGTTAATATAAGAGTATATATAACATCTTCTCTTCCTGTTGGTAGATCTCTTCCTAGATTGTCTTTTCCAGCAGTGGCAGCTTTGGAGTTAACGATTTTTAATCTATCTTCTTCCTTTAAATAATTGTCCTACCAGCCTCGAAGTTGATCAGTAAAACCAGCAACAATCATCTTACAAACTTCAGAATTAGTACGTTTGTCTTTATTTTCAGCAGATCCTGTGGCTTTTGCTATAGTATAATACATAAGCATACGATGAACTTGGATCGAGATTTGTTTCTCACTTAATCCATCAATATTCCATTCTTAAATTGATTCTCCACAATATGACATATTCGTCATATTCCATTCTCTTTCTTCTATTAAAACATCTGGAGGAGTAGGACGTGGATAATATGTAGCAGACATACGGGGAAGATCAGCATATCGTTTGGGTTGTCTTTTAATTATGCCTCTGAGCTTGTTAAGCTCTAAGCAATTGGTATCTATAATAGGAGAAGAGTCACTTTGAAAAGTATTTTTAATTTGCTGTAGATCAGAAAATTTGTTAAAAAAATCTATAGGATTGATGTTTAATTTTGAAAACTTTTCGTCAAGCAATTTTTCTAGTTTTTCCATATGAGAGAATTTTGCAAAACCTTCAATATCAGGGGGTCGTTGAACACAAGGTTTAATAGTCATTAGAAGTTTTTGGACCATCATTAAGAGTTTTCACTATTTTAATCAATTCATCAAGCTTTTTGCCATGCGAGGAAATGTGTTTCCCAAGAACTTTCACATAAAGACTTAAATAATTATTTTGAGCAATTAACTTATTAATTTCTGCAATAGTGATTTGATCAACATCATTATCAATGAATTTTTAGAATGCAGAATAAGTAATATCTGTATTATTAGGAAGTATAAAAGGTGACTGGGGGATAAACATATTCAATAATATTGCCACTGGTATCTTGGTAAGATCTTTCTATCACATTAATATATTTAGGCAAATATGCAGATATAAACCATGGTGCAAAACAAATAATCTAATTATGCAATGCACACATTTCATAAAATTCTTCTGAAATATTTTTCAGATTGTCAGGACTATAAGTTTCGAAAAGCTATGTTCTAAAGCTTTTTCAGTTTTCACCAAAGAATTCTTTTTTAACATAATTTCTTGCCTGTGAGCCAAGACTAAAATCTATCTGATGTGGAATCATTTAAACCATTTTCATAAATCAATATAAGTATTTTAAATACTGTTGACATCAAATTCTATCTCCGAAAGAGGTGGATTTTCTTTATCATAAATATTATCATTATCTTGAACTATATGAGTTTTAGGATTGATTTTAACCTTTTCAACATTTCTAAAAGAATTATGCAATTCTGCAGAGTTTAAAGTATGCAAGGAAGCAACACGATTTCTAGCTGGGCTATAAACAGGTGGTTCAATAGGAGAAATATATTATCTAGCAGGCATACTACGAGACATAGCAAATGAATTATATTAATTATAATGTTGAATTTAAAATATTAATTTAGTTTAACTTCAAGTAACAAGTTGACAAATAAAAGAGAAGGAGAAAATAAAAGCAAATGATATTTATGGCGGCTTAGTAAGGGAATACAATGCAGGTTATTAACTGCAACCCACATGTAATGTAATATGCAATGACCAGATAATACTTTATCTTTTTCAACAATTATTCTGTATTTTATACAAGTGTTTATGTATTAATTTTAATATCATATTTTCTACTTAATGTAGCAAATCTTAATCATATGATTAAATAAATAGACTTCTATATGCATCAAATTTTGTTATTTATATAAGTAAATTATATATAATTATCTTATAAAACTTGACTTCTTGAAAAATATTACCAAACAGCTAATATATTTTGTTTATTCATATTTTATAATTCATAATTCAAACTAATATCAATTTACCTTACCGTGCTCTAGTATTTAACATATGGAATGGTCCAGAATTGTCCTGACCAGAGTTCCTCAAAGTCAATCCTTCTTCTTCCAGAAACATCTCCATGGTTGAAGAAATCGACCTCTCAACTGAAGGAGACGGTGAGATGAGGAGATTAGTTAGCTCAATCACTTCAAAAAGGCAGAGCTAGATCAATTACATCTGAGCTTGAACAGATTTCACTAAAGACACTAAAAAGATCTCACAAGTGCTATAAGAGCAGATCGTTTGAAGACTTCTTCAACTCGGGTTTGGTAAGATCTACCCCGCAAATACGACGTTAAGTTAAAAAACATTTCTACTTCTTCAATTATGGGCTCTACTATGCATTGACTTTACTCATTCATGACCTTCTTTCAGATTGAGCCTCTTTGAGATGGATACCACTGCATAAGACTACCATTAACGAGTTCCATCTCTACACAACAACCTACAGTACTTTTACAAAAACTTGACTCAAATCGGCAGGTATGACAATATTTGTTTGTTTTTCTTATTAATCTTGCCTTGATTTTGAATTCGTTAATGTAATCCATGTCTGGTGTATGATGTTGGTCTTGTATGTATATTTACCCTGAATAATAAAACCCCAATGTTGATGATTTCTGGTTATGTGATTAGGTATTTGTGTTTTATCTAACTGTAATATAGCTTTTCCTCTAGTTGGTAAATCATTTGAATTCGTGCAAATGATATCTTTTGTGCTTGTAAAAAATTGATTAGACCAAAAATCTACAAGATTGTTGCCTTCCCTTAGGATGTGCTCCACTCTTGCATCCACATTATTTTTCAACCCATTAATCCTTTTGACTCCACCAGAATGCTCTAAGGAACCTCCCATATTCTATTTAAAACCTTTTAAAGCATTAATGAATCAGTCTCCAAAATTACTAGGAAAAAATGTTGTTGTGTTCAACCCTCCAGTCCCCTTCTCAAGGCCACAACTTCTGACATTATGACTGATACTTGTCCTAATCTAAAGGATTCAACATGTATCAAACTTCCTTCCTCAGTTCTAATACAAATGGCTTGACATTAGGGATATTAATACCCTTTACTACTCCATCTGAATTACACTTATAAGACCTTAATATTGGCAATCTATGGTACACTACCTTACAATCTATAAGAGAGGTGTGTTCAGTAAAATACCGAATCAATATATGCCAAGTATTAGGAACGTTTTGCAACCAAGGATAGCTAAAAGTAGCTAGATGGCATAAATTCTTGTTTACCTCCATAACCATACCATGAAATGACATCTTTCCTTCATGAGAAATTATCTCTCTCATCTTCCATGTCGACCGAGTGATAAATAATGGGACAAGCTTGTGAAGAGGTCTAAGCTTTGATGAACAATTATTATTCCATCATTTATGGATTGTATTATTAAGTTGTAAAAAAGGTTTCTGCACCTCACCAACAATAGTAAAGGTATTCCACAATTTGTTAGCCATAACACAAGTAACAAAAAGATGTTCAAAAGTCTTATCTTCTGAATTATTACAGCAACAACACTTCACTTCATCCACCACTTTAATCTTGACAAGAATTTCCCCAATAAGGATTCTTTTTTTTCACAATCTCCAAAGAAAGAAAGAAAATTTGAAAGTAACTCCTTTAACCCAAATCTTCTTAGTTATCTCTTTCTTATCATCACACTTAACACATCCCAAACACTACTCACAGTAACTTTCCCAAGCTGGTCAACATCCATCTTGGTCTGTCTGATTCATCAGTAGCTTCTACTACTCTAATTACATTTGGAACAGATGTTCAAACCTCTTCAGGTAGTAATTAAAGCATGAGTTCTTCATGCCATTGTCCAGGTATTAGTTGTTTTACTTTATCAAAATCAAAGTTATTAGGGTGAGAAATAGGTAAATAATAATAAAGATCACGCAATTATGTTCAATTGTCAAACCATACACTTGGATGACCACACTTTCGTATCAACTGTATATGTTGATCAATACAGTCCCTAACTTCTAACATAAACATCCAAGTCTGAGAACCCGCATTCCATTCAACCAATTGAGGTCTATGCCTCTTATAGTATTTGTTCCATATGTAAGTTGTCCACAATGACTTTTTAGTTCTAAAAGTCCACCAAAAAAAGCTTAGCAAACATAACCTTAGATAAAACAAACAATGATATGAAGCCTAACCCACCTTTCTCCTTAGGCCTACAAATCTCAGACCATAATAGTCAATATTTGCTTTTCCCTTCTTCTTTAATGTTCCAAAAGAATTTAACAAATAATCCATTCAAACCATGAATGACACATTTAGGGGGTGTTATTGTAGATAAGAGGTATATGGGAATACTTTGCAACACATTTTTGATCAAAACAGACTTACCAACCAAAGACGATAGCTTTCCCTTCCAAGCCTGTAATTTGTTTTGAACTTTTTTCATAATATCATAAAAATGGATTTTCCTATTTCTTCCATGACCAACTGGGAAACCAACATTATGTCAAGGGAATTTACCCCTAGTGAAACCAGTACAATCTTCAACAGTTTGGACAATAACCTAGACAGTTTACTATGTGCATTGAATGAACTCTTCTCCTTGTTAACCATATGTTCAGATTAATCTTCATATAGTCCTAAAATCTCCATAACCACATTAAGAAACTTCTTTTTAGTAGTAAAAAATACAATGGTTTCATCTTTATATGCAAGATGATTGATGTCATTACTCCACTTAGGCATTCCAAATTTTCTAAAATCTTGGTTATAGAACAGACTATTTAAATCTCTATAAAGAACTCCAACATCCAAAATGAATAATGGTAGCTAGAAAGGATCTCCTTAATTTATCCCTCTAGAAGAATTAAATAAACCATGAACTTGCTCATTAATGGGGACTGAATACCAATTATTTGCCATCAATCTCTACACTTTGTCTGCAACCAACATGTTAAAGCCCATTTTCTCTGTGACCTTATAAAAATATCCAATTAACTGGTATTATTGGAAATATTACCACAAATTTGATGGAAATTGAGTAAATTAATGATGATAAAGCTCTAGAATCACCCACAATTGATTATCCCAAGAATTATTTTTAGGGTTTAAGATTCGAGAGAATGGGTGAAAATGGTGAAAAGTTAGGCTAAGTGGGTATTTATACCCTTCCT
Source organism: Capsicum annuum (assembly GCF_002878395.1). Taxonomy (NCBI): domain Eukaryota; kingdom Viridiplantae; phylum Streptophyta; class Magnoliopsida; order Solanales; family Solanaceae; genus Capsicum; species Capsicum annuum. The sequence goes on from NC_061121.1 coordinate 71,086,328, forward strand.
AGGCATGCGGCTGCCACTAAAGCGGACACTTGACCGACTGCTAAAGCGCTTGGTATCGCTAAAGTGGTATCTAATCCCACAACCAGGCCATTAAACTGGACCTTAGGCCGCTTTAGTGCTAGCCACTAAAGCACCCAGGTGCCGCTAAAACGGTATCTACTGGTTGGGCAGGGCCGCTTTAAGAGACCCAAGGGCTGCTAAAGCTCCCTCTGCTAAAGAGACCAAAGGGACGCTTTAGAGGTAGCACCAGCTATCAGGCACCATCTGAAACTTAGAGAAATTCAAGGTCTCTGACAACCTCTCGAGATTCATTCAGAAGCCCATATGCGCAAACAAACTATGCTACGCTATCAAATTCAACGTTTAGGAATCAATGGCACTGTTGAAATTTCCATTTGAGGCTATTTCAATGAAAAATGGGTCCTACACCCATTTGCTATTTTCTTAACTTCCCGCCAATAACTTAAAATAAGTCTGAAGCCTCGAGACCCGAACCAAGGGTCCACCTAACCTAAAATTGACATTTCGGAGCTATTGGAATAGTCATAATTGGCATACGAGTTTGTTTTGCTGAAGTTTTTGTCCGGTATACAATTTGAACCAACAAGGGCTTCGTAACAGGAAATTGGCCCTAAAACCAAACGAACTGCCCAATAACCGAACTGTTAGTTCCATCAAGTCATAAATGACTTGGGGCAGCTATAGGAAAGCTATAAATAAAAAAAATAAGTAGAAATACAGAGGGTCATTACAATATCTACTACTAAAAGAATTTTCATCCGCAAAAGTAACGGATTGGGATGTACTCGAAGCCTCGAACAAGTGAGGATACTAGGTCCGCATCTCGCTCTCGATTCCCAAGTAGCCTTCTCTATTGGGTGGTGCCTCCACTGGACCTTAACTACTAGAATTCCTCTAGTGCGCAACCGCCTGACATTACTAGCCAAGATGAGCACAGGTTTCTCCACGAAGGTCAAACGCTCATCCAACTAAACTGAGTCTCATCTAAGCACATGAGATGAGTTAGTAATGTACTACTGCAACATAGGAACATGGAAAATTGGATGGACAACAGCAAAATCTAAGGTTAAAACCAACTCATAAGCCACATCACCAACTGTGCGAAGAATCTTAAAGTGTCCAATATATCTGTGATTGGGCAAAGAACTGTTTAAAAATAAAAGAAAATAAAGCACTGCTGCACCTGTCAAGGTTCGAACCCGGGTTGTTAATGCGGAAATATACACTCTTGACCACTGGACTATGCTTCTCTAGCTTGTCAAGGATGTGCAACATGTATATAACCATAAATATCTATATTTAACCTATATACTCGAAAAATTTTTCCGACGAAGGGTGTTTAACTGACCACCCTTCGTCGGCTGTGGCTCCGCCACTGCTTGTTCTTGCAAGATTATCTAGTCAACTTTCCTAAAAGACCAAGGAAAAACTGATTGATCCTCAGTTTATCAAGTTCCTTTCATATACACTCAGAATCAGCTCTCATATTCCACCATGTGAAATGAATCCCTTTAAAATTAACATCAAATAACTCACAAGAGTTCACACAAAAAGCAAAATCTTCATATTCTTTGGTATAAACAAGAAGACCCCTAAGTTTCTCTTCATCATTTAAAATAACATTTAAGTCACCCCTACAAGCCAATGAAGCCTCATATTATGGCTCGATGAGTAAATATCATCCCACATACTTAGCCTTTCAAGTGTTAAACATTTGGTATAAACTATAGTGGAGATAATGGAATCACCAGCATCTTGGAATATAAGTTGCATAGTAAGTTGTTGTTTAAAGCTTGATAAAATCACCACCCAAATATTCTCCCGAACAAATTCCCAAATTTTCATTTTGATTGTAATTAGAATAACACATGGTCAAATCTCTTTTTATACGTCTAAATGTATCTTGTATGTTAGAAAGACTCCATTAGTGCAATGAGAAAAAAATTTGTGAAGTGTATGAAGTATTTGACCCCTATGGAAAGCATGTTCAGTTCTTAATGATCTAATATTACAAAAAGTGCTTTTTGATTCATTTTTATGTGGATTTTGCAATTTCTTAGGAATATTTCCCGTTGGCTTACTGTTTTCAGCATTATTCTTGTTCCTTTTCCCTTTTGACTGAAGTCTGAACACCTAGTGATATAGCTATAACTTTTAAAGCATGATTGAGATTGTGTTTGTTTAGATCTTCATCAAAATTATCCTTACCACCCATCACATCACTAACCTTCGCCTATTGTTGGTCATTTATCTCATGCATATTGTGTGAAACAATGTCATGCATGATCTTAACAAGAGCATCAACTGTTAAAGCTAAAACTGCCTGAGGTGTTAGTTTAATCAACCCCTCTATCTCCATATTTTCCTCCACCATTTGTAAAGGTGAGTGAACATAGTAATAACTTTGGATGCTACTCCTGCTTAACTTCTAGAGTCATATTTGAGTCCCTAACATCTTTCGTTCTTTGATTGTCCTATAGGTTACTATGAACATTACTGGCATTCACATGTTTTCCTTTCCCTATACTATTATCTTTATGTTGTTGAATCTGTTGTTGCTGCTCATGTTTCTTGTCACTGCTGATCCTTTTTTACTACTACTGATATATTTTTACTGATATTCTTATATTTCTTACTATTATTATCAGAACTGTTAACTACCTTTATTGTTGTTGTCGCTTCTTTAGTATCTTTACTAATTTTTCTTTTTATTTACCATTACCACCCAAATAGTGAACTTCCTCTGTTGTTTCTGCTGTAACTTAAGTATTCATACTGATTTTTTCTTATTGTTTCCCATTATCATCAGAACCTTCCGTTGTTTCTGTTGTTACTATAGTGCTTTTGATGTTATGTTGTTGAACTTTATCTCCACTGAAGAGGGCCCTTTTCTGTTCACTTTTAACCTTCTTAGCATCATCATTTAGCCGTCTTTGCTTGTAAAAAGAGGGATTGACCCAACCTTTTGTGGTATGCTCATCCTTGTTTCCGATGCCTTTGTTAGTTGCATCTGATAAGGCATGCTTCTTCTTCTCTCCTATAGCCTCTAAGTTCATTCCCCATATCATCATTTACAGATAAGACATCAACAGGATTTTTAATGGTTACACCATCCTCTTTTGGTTCTCTAGTAGTATCCCATAATTCTTTTAGTTGTTTTCCATTTCTGGATTGTTCTTTGTTGAGCCCTGTGGAGATCTTTCTCGTTTGCTGGATCTAATTTAATTAAGTTCTCATTCTTCTTGTCCCTCTTCATTTTCGGATGTAAAATTCTACAATTCATAATGCCCTTGCAGTTTAAGCTTTTTGTACTACTTTGGTAAAACTCATATAGAACTTTAGTTCATTCCACTTTTGAAGTCTTAGAAATAGGATCTGCAATCTCCCACACTACGAATTTGGTCAAATCAACAAGTAAGTCCACCTGAACTTTAACTCTAGCATGATTAAGTCGAGTCTTTTACTGTCACCATATAAAAATGAATAGGTCTCCCTCTACAGAGGTTAATGAGAATAAGGGCTCTTTCACAAATAATGTTGGACATAAATCATGGAAAGAAATTCAGCCAATGGCTTGTCTCATTTCCTCATTAACTTTAAACTTCGCATCATATATGAGGGATGCATTTGATATGCTTCTCCATCTTTATCCATGACGTAATATGGATTTTTCAACATCATATTCACGAAATGTTCTAACAATTTGAGCCTTATTAATATGTGCTTGTTTCTCAATAGTCCAATCTTACATCCATCCTTTATATTGCATTATTTGGAAATTTGAGTTCTCAATTCTTCCAACTCTGGCCACCTATATGAAAACTTTCCTATCACCGCGTATTGCAAGTTTTTAATAGTATTTGTTCATTTGACTTCTTCTTCTGTCCATGTTATTCTTAGAATACCATTGTTATACGAAGTCTTTTTAATGAGAGTCAGAGCAACATTAGGGGGTTTTAAATTTTGGAAAACATTTATGGTATTATGTTTTAGAAGATTAAGATATTTTCCTTCTTGAACAGATGAATCACCAATAGTAGGCAAATTTTTAGGCACTTCGGTAACTAGGGTAATTATCCATATCAGTTTCAAGATTGGTAATGGGATTAGTGATCGAATTTGGTAGTACAGGGAACTGAGAATCTGAAAAGAGAGATTTGTTGGCCATCCATCGACGCAGGCTAACTAGTAGTCGTAGTGGCCATGGTTCGATCAAAAGATGGTGGTTAGGTTTTGCATGAGAGAGGAGAATTTCTTTAGTTGGCTAATGAGCATTTGAGCTCTTAAAGCCAATAGGAAGTCAATTGTATATTTTAATCGATTTGATGCTTCAAACAGTTACAAGTACCCAGATTCCACATTCAACTTGTATATCTCAGATTTAATTATTTGCTTAATTAAATAAAAAAAACTTAGTCCTAGTAAAAAGATTGCACCTTTGTGAAGTATCTAATACGAATCTTGGATGAGTCAATTTTGACTGAAGTAATTTAGTTCATTTGGGCTGAATAAATGGGTTAAAATTGGGTTGCATCCAAACTTAGTCCATTATCAGAAAATTACATTTGATGACCCCTAGTTGGTTAGTCTTTTTTGTCCTCCATAAAAAATGTCATTAAAGATTAATCTTCATTCCTTTTTATGTATAGAACAACTATCTTTTTGCTCCTCTACACCTCAAATATTTTTATACTTTCCATGCTTATTTGTCTTTCAACTTCTATTTTTCTTTTCTTCTTTTATTTTTTTCTTATTCTATAGCCTTTTTTTAAAAAAAGATCTCAATTTTTTTACATCTTATTTTAGTTTTTTCTTCTCATTTTTGTTTTTTTCAACCTATATTTTTTTCTTTTGTTTTTTTATTCTTCTCTTTTTTATTTTTCTTAACATTTAGTTTTTTCTTCTCTTTTTTTCTTTTTTTTCTCAATCTTTATGTTTTTCTTTTATCTTTTTCATTTTCTTGACTCCTATTATTTTTTGCTAATGAACAAAAATTTAGAAAATCCGCGAAGAGAATCTTCTTTCTTTGGCATCGAAGTGAACTTAAGGGACATGAGGAGTTGTTTGAAAGTTTTTGGGTTAAGTTTTGTCTCTAAGGAAAGTTAACATCTCCTAAATCTAGAGATAATGTGACAGTGTCAACTCTTGCCCATGAGGCGTAACTTGTTGTTTGAAAGCTCTTGGACTAAGTTTCGCCTCTAAGGCAAGTTATAGATTATCTCATAAATTAAGACAAATGTGGTAGTGTCAACTCTTGCCCATAGGGTGTTGTAACTTGTTGTTTGAAAGTCTTTGTGCTAATTTTTGCCTCTAAGGCAAGAGCTATAGAAAATCTCATAAATCAAGACACAATGTGGTAGTGTCAATTCTTGCTTGCGGGGCATAACTTGTTCCTTTAGTGGGCTAAGTCTTGCCTCCAAGACAAGTGTTATAGAATATCTCATAAATCAAGACACAATGTGCTAGTGTCAATTCTTGCCCATAGGGTGTAATTTGTTGTTTGAAAGTACTTGGGTTATGTCTTGCCTCTAAAAAAAGAGTTATAGAATATCTCATAAATCAAGATACAATATGGTAGTTTGGGCTAAGTCTTGCTTCTTTCTAAAGCAAATGTTTTAAAACATCTCATAAATTGGGACAAAATGTAGTAATAACTCTTTCTAATGGGCGTAACTTATTGTTTGAAAGCTTTTGGGCTAAGTATTGCCTCTAAGACAAGAGTTGTAAAATATCTTATAAATCAAGACATAATGTGGAGTGTCAACTCTTGTCCATGAGGCATAACTTGTTTGTAAGTCCTTGGGCTAAGAGGCAAGAGTTATAGATCATCTCATAAATCAAGACACAATGTAGTCGTGTCAACTCTTACTCATGGGGCGTAACTTATTGTTTTGATGGAATCAAAGATAAGAAAAGAATAGGAAAAAAAAAAGGAAAATAATAAAATTGAGAAAAAAGTTAAAATGAAGAAAAATATAAAAACAACAAATAAAGATTGAGAAAAAAAGAGAAAAAAATTTATTAAAAAAAAGAAGGAATAAAGGAATTTAGAGGAGAAAAGGAAAAACAATAAAAGACTACAATAAGATTGAGAAAAAAAGTAAAAATGATAAAATAAGAAATAGAGGTTGAGGAAAAAAGAAAAAAAGAAGAAAAGAAAATATAAGTTGAGAGGAGAAAAGGAAAAAGAAGTATAGATTGAGAAGAAAGAAAATAAAAAAAGAAAAGAAAATATAAAAATCAAAGAAAAATAAAAAAGAGCAAAAAAAATAGAAATTGAGAGACAAATGAACATAAAAAGTTGTTTAGGAATATTTGAAGTATAAATGACAAAAAGGTATTTGTCTATACACTAAAAAAGGTAATTTTGTAAGACTTTTCTTATGAAAGATAAAAGAGCAAAGTCACTCAAAAAGAGAATCAGTTTTGTAATTTACCCGTCCATTATTTTATGTTATGTCGAACCTATTAAAATCGAGGAAATTACATGCTATAATCCCAATAATGGTGGCTTTAGATTTTTGGTCCTAATAGTTTTTAAAGACTAGCCTTCCTTTCCTTTTTAGTATAGTATAAGTACAATTTTACCCTTTACACCTGAAATCTTTTTAAACTTTTCATACTCATTTGTCTCTCAAATTCTATTTTTATTTTTATTATTTTTAATTTTTAATTTTTTTCTTTAATTTTATTTTCATGTTTTAATTCATTTGTCTCAACTTTTATTTTTGTTCTCTTTTTTTTTTCTCAAACATTATCTATTTCTTCACTTTTTTCTTTTTTCTTTTTTAAAATTCATTTGTCTCAACCTTTATTTTTCTTTTCTTTTTGGTTTTTATCATTTCTCTTTTTTTTTCCCTTATTTTTGTCAAACTTCATTTTTATTTTTTCTTTTCATTTTTATTTTTCTCAATTTTTTTTAATTCTTCGCTTTTTTCTTAATCTTTATTTTTTCTTTCCTTTTTTTTTCTCTCTTTTTTTATTTCTCTATTTTGTTTGATCGCTTTTTCTTTTTTCTCAACTTTTATTATATTTTGCTAATAAATAAAAAATTGAATAATCCGCAAAGAGATCTTTTTTTTTTTTACATTAAAAAAATTTAAGGGCATGGATTGTTGTTAGGAAGTTCTTTGGCATAAGTTTTGTCTCTAAGATAAAAATTATAGAACAACTCATAAATTAAGGCACAATGTGGTAGTGTCAAGTCTTTTTTGTGGAGCATAACTTGTTTGAAAAATCCTTGAGTTAAGTCTTGATCCAAGACAAGAGTTATAGAACATCTCATAAATCAAAAAACAATGTGGTATTGTCAACACTTGTCCGTTGGGCATAATTTGTTCTTTTGGGAGGTTCTCGGGCGAAGTTTTGTATTAGAGGCAAGACTAATAGAGCATCACATAAACCATGACACAATATGATAGTGTCAACTCTTGTCCATGAGGTGTAACTTGTCGGCTAAGTCTTGTCTCTAATATAAGAGTTATATAGCATCTCATAAATCAAGACACGTAACTTGTTGTTTGAAAGTCCTTGAACTAATTCGAGCCTCTAAGGCAAGAGTTATAGAACATTTCACAAATTAAGACATAATGGGGTATGTCAACTCTTACCCATGGGGCATAACTTGTTTGAAAGTCCTTGATTTATAAAATATCTCGTAAATCAAGACAGAATGTGCTAGTGTCAAATCTTGTCCATGGAGCGTAACTTCTTGTTTAAAAGTCCTTGGGCTAGGTCTTACCTCTAAGGCAAGAGTTATAGAACATCTCATAAATCAAAACATAATGTGATAGTGTCAACTCTTATCCATGGAGTGTAACTTGTTATTTAAAAGTCCTTGGGTTAAGTTTTGCCTCTAAGGCAAAAGTTATAGAACATCCTATAAATCAAGGCAATGCGGTAATGTCAACTCTTGTCTTTGGGGCACAACTTGTTATTTGAAAGTTCTTGGTATAAGTCTTGTTCCTAAGGGAAGAGTTATAAAATATCTCATAAATGAATACATAATGTGGTGGTGTCAAATCTTGTTCGTAGGGCATAACTTATTGTCTGATGGTTCTTAAGCTGAGTCTTACCTCTAAGCCAAGAGTTACAGAGCATTTCATAAGTAAAAAACACAATGTGTTAGTGTTGACTTTTGCCCAATATATGTAATTTGTTTGAAAATTCTTGGGATAAGTCGTACCTCTAAGGCGAGAGTTGTAGAACATCTCATACATAAAACATAATGTGGTAGAGTCAACTCTTACCCGTGGGGCATAATTGTAGTTTGAAAGTCCTTGAGCTAAGTCTTGCCTCTAAGGTAATTATTGTAGAACATCTCATGAATGAAAACATAACGTGGTAAGAGTGAACTCTTGTCCGTGAGACATAATTTATACTTTGAAAGTCCTTGAGCTAAGTCTTTCCTCTAAGACAATAATTGTAGAACATCTCTGAAATAAAAAACATAATGTGGTAGAGAACTCTTGCCCGTGGGACATCATTTGTTGTTTGAAAGTCCTTAAACTAAGTTTTGCCTCTAAGGCAATACTTGTAGAACATCTCATAAATGAAAACATAACTTAGTAGAGTCAACTCTTGCCACGAGGCATAATATATTATTTGAAAGTCCCTGAGCTAAGTCTTACTTCTAAGGTAAGAGTTGTAAAACATTTCATAAATCAAAATACAATGTGTTAGTGTCAATTCTTGCCCATGAAGCATAACTTGTTGTTTGAAAGTCATAAGTCTTGCCTCTACAATGTGGTGATGTCAACTCTTGCCCATGAAACGTAAGCTCGTTGTTTGAAAGTCATAAGAAAAGAAGAAATTGAAGAAAAATATTAAAAGAACAAAAATATTTTTGTTCAAATCTTACCTTTATAATGTGATAGTGTCAACTCTTGCTCATGAGATGTAACTTGAATTGAAGAAATCTAAGAAAGAACAAAAATAATAAAAATTGCGGAAAAAGAAGAAAATGAAGAAAAATATTTAAAAAATAAAAATCAAAGAAAATGCAGAAGCTGAGAGAGAATGGAAAAAAAATAAAGGTTGATAAAAATAAATAAAAAGGATTTAATAAAATAAAGGTTGAGAAATATTTAAAAAGAAAAATAAATATCAAAGAAAAATAGGAAAAGTTATTTTTATTAAAAATAGACGTTGAGAGGTGTAAAGAAAGAAAAAGTAAGGATGGAGAAAAACTAAAAAGAAAAAGAAAAGGAAAGAAAAAATAAAAAATCAAAGTAAAAGAAAAAAAAAGAAGTTAAGAGGAAAAAAGAAAAAAAAAGTAAGGATTGCGAAAAATCAAAAATAAAAAGAGAAGAAAAATAAAAATTAAAAAGAAAAAAAAATAAAAGTTGAAAGATATAAATATGAAATTGTTATCTATTATGAGGATCATTTATGTAATTACTCTATTAGTCAGGGGCAATTTCGTTCAAAAAAATATTACTTAATAGGTAAAAGTTATTTTAAGGAAGCTTTTTTGTTTGTGCTAGTGCTAAATTTAAAAGACACCCAAATTTGGGTTTATTCGTAAGATTTACCCATTAAAATCTGTCCAATGGACAGATTTGCTGAGTTTAGGCTGAATTTGTTAGCTATAATTAGTTCACACAATAATTATGTACAAACCCCTTACGATAAACGATGAATATTACGTCCTCCGTTTCAAATTAGTTGATCCTCTTTCTAAAAAATTTGTTTCAATTTACTTGTCCAACTTATCAAATCAAGATTATTTTACACAAATTCTTCCCATTCTATCCTTAATAGGTATTAAATATAATTACACTTTTCAAAATTTTTAAAAATAACACTTATATTTTCAATACAAACTTTATGAAACTTGACTTATTTTCTTCTTTTTAAGGAGTACTACTAGTATTTCTATAAGATTTTCAATCCATGCATGAATATGCTACAATTTTTCATACTTAATTAATTATTGGGTCTTACAATGTTAAGAAGGGTAAAAAGGTAAAATATATTTCTAATCATTGAATTTCTTATTGAGTGTGTCAAAATTGAAAGGGTCATTTAATTCGAAATGGAGGGAGTATAGTATCATCTTCGATTCTCAACATATTTTTTATGTATGTTTGCAACTCACACGTGGACATTTAATCATCCTTTCATTTGGAATAGAGAAAATGATATTGCAGGCTTAATAGATCCATCAACTTCTTGTAAAAATTTCTCCCTCACCCCATGACAATAATTCCTATTATGCGTCCAAGCACGATGTTCCATCTACACAAAGTGCACACAGAAAAATGAATAAGATATTTCTAAAAATATTAGCATATTACTGTACTTGTGTAATTTTATGGGTTAAATTGTTATGTATGTTAGATATAATATTAATATAGTACTTACGTTATATTGCAATTAGTAAATCTGTCATCAGTGGCGGATTCAGGATTTAAAAATTGTGGGTGCTTAAAAAATTAAAAAGCTAAAAAAAAGTAAAATATTGCCTCAATGAAGTTTGAAATTAGTAAATCTGTCATCAGTGGCGGATTCAGGATTTAAGAATTGTGGGTGCTTAAAAAATTAAAAAGCTAAAGAAAAGTAAAATATTGTCTCAATGAAGTTTGAACTGGGATGTCCCTTCTAGTGAAGAACCTTAAGATCAATCTAAATATTAGTGCACCAAGCCAATTTTTTTGTATTAATGGGTGCTTTTATATTATTTATACCTATTTTTTTTGGATATTTTCTACGTAATTATACCTATTCCGTGTTGAGTTTATTGGGTGCCGGAGCACCCCAAAAAATAATATAGGTCCACCCGTCTGCCATTGAAATTAATTTAAATTAATTTACTACTATATTTAGTTACAATCATTTTTCAAGTTTCATCCCAAAAGAATCCATAGCTTATGGTATAATTTGTTTTTGATTAAATTATTAATTTATATTGATATTACATTAAATATTGCTATACATATAATAATTCATTATGTGAAATTTATGGTTAATGGAGAATGATGATACACATGATGAGAAAGATGAGTCTCAATAGGCATTGGAGAAATTATGGCACTGTTACTAGGATGATCTCACGCAATTTTTTATTTTTTTTACAACCAACATACTTCATAGTAAGTTTCAGAGCGTTAAAGGATGCTGTAACATCATTTACAATCCAACTAGGAAAATTAGAAAACCAAACAATGTTTTGTAATAATGAAGTAGAGAACTTAGCTAAGCTATGTGTTGTTTTGTTCCAAGATCTAGGGATATGCACTACGTCTACATCTTCAAAGAAATTTATCAACTTCCAAATATCCTCGCAGATTGTTTCTATCTCCCAAGATGCAACACTTTTTTTTAGTATTATATCCACCACGTTCTTTGCATTCAACAATACTTGCACTCTCGTCCATCCATTTTTCGTAGCTTTTCCCAGCGCTTCACGAATTGTTAGCGCTTCAATAGTGATGACCTTCCCAACAAATTGAATTGGGGCGCTAAAGGCTTGAAGCAATTTACCGCAGCTATCCATCGTTGCCACTCCAATGCTTGCCATCTTCCTCTCCTTGTGTAAGCTAGCATCCACAAATAGAATAACACCATCTTGTACAAGAGTAATTTTCTTATCATTAAGACATTCAATTATACATGGAGTAGAATGATTAGTAAGCAAGTTATCTTCATATTCATGGTAGTCAAAGAGTGCTTTGTTTAGTATTTCATTAGGTTCATAGTTTTCTCCATTGAAGTTAAGGCATTTCTAGCTTTCCAAATTTGCCACATAACAGCGATACTTAACTTAGCTCAATAGAATCTAGATATCGATTAGCATTATTAAAATTATCATTCCACCAGCTAGCAAAATTCTTAGTGTTTTCTACGTCAAGTCAATTTATAGAACATTTTCCAAACTAGTTGAGTTTTAGGACATCTAAACAACATATGCTCAATTGTTTCACTTTCCAAACCACATCCTTTACAGATATCACAATTATGTTTTAACCCTTTTGAAGCAATATGGTTAACAGAAGTATATTTATAATGCATTTTCGAATAAAATGTTTATATTTATTTTTAATATTCCTAGACCATAGAAAATCAAGGAATGATAGCTAGATTGAGGTCTTTCCAAACTAGCTTGTTGACATTTAATCATATCTCGATTTAAATGATAACCGAATTTTACCTCAATACTTATCCGATTTAGTATGATACCACATGATCCTATCCGTTATTCCAGTAGTAGAGATTGGTATAGAGATTATAACTTGTACATCAGCTGGGCAAAACAAAAATTGGAGCTCTTGCATTTTCCAAGTATGAGTATTTTGGTCTATAAGATCCTTCATTTCAGATTCATATTCACCTGACTTGAATAAAAGCTAGGTTTAAAACCACTAAAGTTTGGTATCCAAGGGTCCGTCCAAACGTTAATATGTTCCCCTGAACGTATTCTCTATTTAATCCCTTTTTGTAGGAGGTTTCTTCCCCATATAATACTTTTCCATATCCAAGAACTAGCGGACGAGCAAGCGGCCTTGAGGAAATATGTATGTTGAAAATATTTACTTTTAAGAATTCTAGCTAGAAGAGACTCTTCTTGTGTCAAAATCCTTCAAGCTAATTTAGATAACAACGCTTGATTAAAAGAGATTAACTCTCTAAATCCAATTCCCCTTTTGGATTTTGCTAAACAAAGGTTTTCCCATTTCTCAAAGTGCATTTTCTCCTCTCATCATCATGTCCCCACCAAAAATTTGAGAAAATAGTCATAATTTTCTTACATAAAGTCTCCGGGAATTGAAAACAGGATAACACATACAAAGGAATAGCAGATAAGGTAGATTTAAGCATCACTTCTTTTTCCGCGGGACTTAAAAAATTATTTTTCCACTTTTTTATCTTTCACCTTCACCCTATCTTTTATGAACTCTTAACATTTTTTTCTTCGATCTTCCAACTACTACAGGTAACCCAAGATATATCCCTAAATCATTTTTGAAGTTGTCCTAACTCCCTAATAATCTCATCTATCTTTACATTAGAAGTATTTCTATCGTGCCTATAGTTGTCCCTCTCATCTTATAATCCATGCTCTCTTATTTCAGAAAATGCCTCCCTGAAAAGCGAACGCCTGCAAAAACAATAGTGAGCAACCTTCGCCTGTTGATCCCTTGAATGAGACTGTGTCTTATGCTGAGTTTTGGTCGGCCTTTCAGGCGTTAGCCCAAGCAGGCACAACAACGAATGTTCAGGCCAATAACCAGGCCGTAGTTTCGAATTAGCAGGGAGGTAATTTAGCTGCTGCTAGGATTCGTGATTTTATGCGGATGAATTCGCCAGAGTTTTATGGGTCTAAGGAAGGTGAGGACCCACAGTTATACCTTGCGGATCACATAGGTGATGCATGTTTCTGAGGAAGAAAGTGTTGAGTTGGCATCTTACAGGTTGAAAGACATTGCTTATGACTGGGTTATAGCGTGGAGGAAGGGTAGAGGTGGGGATGCTGCCCCTATGACTTGGCAGGTGTTTCAAGGTGATTTTTTGGACAAGTTCTTCCCGCTTGAGATGAGGGAAGTGAAGATTGAGGAGTTTATGAACTTGAGACAAGGTTCCATGACTGTTGGCCAAGTATGCTCCTGATTTGATGGCTGACACCCGAACTAGTATGACCAAGTTCGTGATAGGTGTGAATGGTTTAGTGCTGAAAACGTGTAGGACTGCTATGCTTAATAGGGATATAGATTTGTCCAGATTGATGATACATGCACAACAGATAGAGACAGACAAGATAAGGGAAAGAGATAGAGTGAGGGGTAATAAGAGGGCTAGATCCGAGCAACATGAGTATAGTCAGGCTAGGTTCCATGGAGGGAATCACCCACAGTTCCAGAGCCGTTTGTCTATGCTAGCGCCTTCATCAGCTAGTGCTCCCGCACCTAGAGGCAGGCTAGAGCAAGGGAACAGGTCTTCTATGTCCCGGTCCCAAGTGTGGTCAGGACCATCCCGGTGAGTGCTTAGCAGACCAGAGGGGTTGTTTTAGTTGTGGTAAGCTGGGCCACAGACTTAGAGGTGTCCGTATGCTATGCAAGGGAACAGAGATGCTTGACCTTAAACACAGACTACTAGTGCACTAGCTTCTGTAGCCCGTCCTGTCCCTGCTCAGGGCGCTTCATCTAGCTCTGCTGGCGATCAGCGCCAAAACAGATTCTATGCTCTACCATCCCGTCAGAAGCATGAGGACTCTCTCGATGTTGTCACTGGTATGCTTTGCGTATTCCACTTTGATGTTTATGTGTTGTTGGACCCTGGGTCAAGTTTCTCTTATGTGACCCCACTTGTAGCTGTGAACCCGACTTGTAGCTGTGAATTTCGAAATAAGTCTCGAAAAGATTCTTGAGCCTTTCCTAGTTTCTACTCCAGTAGGGGAGTCGGTTGTTGCTAAGCAAGTATATAGAAATTGTTCTGTTACTGTTCTTCATAGAGTCATGCTTGCTGATTTGATAGAGTTGGACATGGTGGATTTGACCTTATTTTGGGTATGGATTGGCTTCACTCTAGTTATGCATCTATAGACTGTCATACTCGTGTGGTTAAGTTTCAGTTTCCTGATGAACCAGTTTTTGAGTGGTCCGGGAGTACAGTATCTCCCAAGAGTCATTTTATCTCCTATGTCAAAGCCAAAAAGCTTATATCCATAGGTTGTATTTATCGCCTAGTTAAGAGTTAAAGACACTAAGTCCGAGGCTCCAAGTATTTAGTCAGTCAATATTGTGAATGAGTTTCCTGATGTTTTTTCGGAAGATCTCCCAGGGGTACCTCCTGAAAGAGAGATAGAATTCGGGATTCTTCTTCCCGACACTCAGCCTATTTCTATTCCTCCTTATCGTATGCACCTGCAGAGCTTAAGGAGCTGAAAGAGCTACTCAAAGATCTTTTAGATAAAGGTTTCATAAGGCCTAGTGTCTCTCCTTGGGGCGCACCCGTCCTGTTCGTGCGAAAGAAAGATGGTTCTTTGCGTATGTGCATTGACTATCGTCAGCTTAATAAAGTCACAGTTAGGAATAAGTACCCTCTTCCGAGAATTGATGACCTGTTTGATCAGTTGCCAGGTGCAAGTTATTTCTTCAAGATAGATCTTAGATCCAACTATCATCAACTTAAAGTAAGGGAGTGTGATATCCCAAAGACAGTCTTCTGAACCCGTTGTCATTGTGTTCATAGATGATATCCTTGTGTACTCCTGTACTGAGAATGACCATGCAGATCATCTTAGAATCATCCTGCAAACTCTTAGAGATCATTAGTTGTTCGCCAAATTTAGCAAGTGTGAATTTTGGCTAAGGTCAGTAGCCTTTTTGGGTCATATTAGAAGAGTTTGCAGGACGATTCTGTAAGAAATTGGCCTAGACCTTACAAAAGCTGTAAGAAATTGGCCTAGATCTATCTCTGAGTTTCTTGGGTCTAGTTGGCTATTACCGCTGTTTTGTTGAAGGTTTTTCTTCTATTACGTCCCCCATGACCTTGTTGACCCAAAAGAAAGTTAAGTTCCTTTGGTCAGATTCTTGTGAGAAGAGTTTTCAGGAGTTGAAGACTCGACTCACCTCATCCCTGTGTTGGCTTTGCCTGGTGGTACGGATGGTTTTGTGGTGTATTGTGATGCCTCTAGAGTTGGTTTGGGTTGTGTGTTGATGCAGAGAGGTAAGCTTATAGCCAATGCTTCTAGACAGTTGAAGCCACATGAAAAGAATTACCCAACCCATGATCTTGAATTAACTGCTGTGGTCTTTGCTTTGAAAATATGGAGACACTATTGTATGGTGTTTATGTTGATGTGTTTACTGATCATAATAGCCTGTAGTATGTGTTTACTTAGAGAGAGTTAAATCTCAGACAAAGGAGCTGGTTAGAGTTGCTAAAAGATTATGATATGAGTGTGCTATATCATCTTGGCAAGGCCAATGTAATGGCAGATGCCCTTAGCAGGTAGTCTATGGGTAGTGTCACTCGTGTAGAGGAAGGTAAGAAAGAGTTAGTTCGTGATGTGCATCGCTTGGCTAAACTGGCTGTTAGGTTGCTTGATTCAGCTGAGGGGAGTATCTTGGTGAAAAGTAGTTTCGAATCCTCTTTAGTTTCGTAATTGAAGGAGAAGCAAGACAGGGATCCTAGTTTGGTCAGACTGAAGAAGTCAGTTAAGGACCAAAAGGTAGAGGTTTTCTTCCAAGGGGGAGATGACGTGTTGAGATTGCAGGGTAGATTGTGTTCCATGTGTTGATGATCTGAGGTAGAGGATTATGGCTGAGGTGCATGGTGCGCGGTATTCCATTCATCCCGGTGCTACCAAGATGTACCGCGACTTGCGGGAAATCTATTAGTGAAGTATGAAGAAGGATATAGCTGAGTTTGTAGTGAAGTGTGTAGCGTGCCAACAAGTTAAGGTAGAGCACCAAAGTCCTGATAGTGTGATGCAAGAGTTTGGTATACCCACTTGGAAGTAGGAAGAGGTAAGTATGGATTTCGTGACTGAAGCAAGACAAGGGATCCTAGTTTGGTCAGACTGAAGGAGTCAGTTAAGGACCAAAAGGTAGAGGTTTTCTCCCAAGGGGGAGCTGACGTGTAGAGATTGCAGGGTAGATTATGTGTTTCATGTGTTGATGATCTGAGGTAGAGGATTATGGCTGAGGGTCATGGTGCGCGGTGTTCCATTCATCCCGGTTCTAGCAAGATGTACCGCGACTTGCGGGAGATTCTATTAGTGGAGTGGTATGAAGAAGGATATAGCTGAGTTTGTAGTGAAGTGTGCAACGTGCCAATAAGTTAAGGTAGAGCACCAAAGTCCTGGTAGTGTGATGCAAGAGTTTGGTATACCCACTTGGAAGTGGGAAGAGGTAAATATGGATTTCGTGACTGGTTTACCTCTTTCGCATCGTCGTCATGATTCTATTTGGGTTGTTGTAGACAAGTTGACTAAGTCCGCGCATTTTCTGCCAGTGTATGCATCTTATACAGTTTAGGATTATGCTAGATTGTATATCCGGGAGTTAGGTTGCATGGAGTTCACTTGTCTATCATTTCGGATAGGGGTACTTAGTTCACTTTGCAGTTTTGGAGAGCTTTTCAGAAGGGTCTTGGTACCCAAGTTCACCTGAGTTCTGCTTTTCATCCGCAGATAGATGGTCAAGCTGAGAGGACCATCCAGACTTTGGAGGATATGTTGAGAGCATGTGCTCTTGACTTTAAAGGTAGTTGGGATTAGCACTTACCATTGATTGAGTTTGCCTATAACAATAGTTACCATGCTAGCATCAGGATGACACCATTTGAGGCTTTGTATGGAAGGAGATGTAGATCATCCATAGGTTGGTTTGAAGTGGGTGAAGCTGCTTTGATTGACCTGATGCAGTATTTAAGGTTATGGAGAAGGTGAAGTTGATTAGAGAAAGGTTGAAGACAGTTCAGAGTCGTCAAAAGTCATACGTTAATGTGAGGAGAAAGGATCTTGAGTTTGAGGTAGGTGACTTGGTGTACTTGAAGATTTCACCCATGAAAGGGGTGAAGAGGTTTAGTAGAAAAGGAAAGCTTAGTCCCCGTTATGTTGGCCCTTATAAAGTTTTTGAGTCGTGTTGGGAAAGTAGCCTATGAGATTGAGTTGCCCGCAGAATTGTCAGCTATCCATCCTATTTTTCATGTCTCCATGCTTAAGAAGCATATTGGTGACTCCGTTGTAGTGGATCCTTCAGAGAGTGCTGATATTCAGAACAGTCTTTCATTTGATGAGATTCCCGTTGAGATCCTAGATTTCCAGATCCGTAGACTGAGGAACAAAGAGGTTCCCTTGGTCAAAGTTTTGTTGCGGAACTAGTCAGTTGAGGGCGCTACTTGGGAGGCAGAAGCAAACATGCGAGCCAAGTACCCACACCTCTTCTCCACGAGTTCAGATCAAGGCGAAGGTATTATTCTTCCTTAATTAACCCTTCTAATCTAAAGTTTAGCTATCTATCTATTCTTACATGAGTTCTTGCAATTTCAGAAGCATTCAAGAGTTCAGAAAGATATGGAACACGCTTAGCAAATTGCTTCAGCTATGTGCACTCAGTTTTCTTGTGTTCTTAGCCTAACTAGCGATATTTGAGGAAAAATGTTTCCAAGGGGGAGATATTGTAACACCCCTCAAAGTTTCCTTGTAGTCTCCTTGTAGTCTGAGCTTTTAGAGCGTATTAAGTGAAGTGTAATTCCAGCCCTAAAAGATTAAGGAGTGACTTCCAAAGTGATTAAGTGCTTAAACCTTGTTAAATTTTCCTAAAAATGACTATCATGTGGAAAATTGAATTATCTTTTCAACGATACCCATTTCGTCAAAATCCGACATCGGAAGAGAAAGATATCGCCATTTTACAGAAAGCAGTAAAATCACCTAGGTGCGACGGAGAGGGCCGACGGACTGTCGCACCCACCGTTGTAGATCCTGTTCAGTAATTCTAAGACATTTTTAAAAGGGCATTTCGATCTTTTTCTACCCTTTCCACATCTAAATATATCAGATTCAAGGCATAAACATTATATTCTTCTATAGCATCCAAAAATTAGGGTTTTCTCTCAAGATTAACCCTTAAGAGCAAATCCAAATCTTTCTCCAAGAACCTTAAGATTCAACTATAGTTTCAACGAATTGAGTTAAGAATCAAGGCCTAAGTCAAAGGCTTCAAGAACCCTCACTCAAGAGTTCCAAAAAGAGTCTCAAGCAAGTTGTTCACCTATAAGTCATAATCTAAGGTATGTGGGGTTTGAACAAGGACACTTCTTTCGTCCCTGTGCCCAAAAGTTGTTCTAATTACGAGAATATATGATTTTCTATGTTTTCTTATGAAATTGAAGTATGGGTTTATACCCTATGTTGTTATTCCTTGAGATTTTAATAGTTCCAATGTTCTAGAAATTGAAATACATGAGTATATTGAGATTTTTGAGGCAAAATGTTGAAAATTTCAGATTTCTATATGATTTATGAATCTTTATGACACCTAGTATGCATTTTGATGAGTCATAACTTGTGATTGAATTATGGGTCCTTAAGCCCTGCTTGATATTTGAAATTTTATGAACTTTTATGCTATAAGCACCGATAAATTGAGTACTTTGAGATTATTGAGAAAGATTTGGCCTTTTGGTCATAATAGAGTTGAAATTCACATTGAGTATGATTTAAAGCAAATAGAAATATGTTTTGGTCTTCATTATAGATCTTTGAGTTATTTTGAGGTGGATTTCCTAAAGAGTTCTGAGCTTTGTATGAGAGTAGTATTTAGCACCGAGTTGGGTATGATTCCAAGGTCTCATACCCCAGAACTACGTGCCACCGTAGGTTCGAGATTTATGGGCCCAAGGCTGAGATAGTGATCACTAAGGATAGAACAGCTCTCCCCAACGTGGGCGAGATGTTGGACTCCATGTAGCTCACATGGTTTATGTCGGTTAGAAGAAACTCCCAAGTCTAAAAGAGTTCCAGAGTTCCCAAGTGTTAAAAGTTCCTAAAAGTTCTATAAGCTCTAAGTTGTAAAGAAGTTTTACTTTCCACAAGATAAAAGCTCGAGTTTGAAAGTATTGTTTAAAGCTTCCTTTAGCCTTCAAGTACTGAGAATAAGAGGAGAGTATAATTTTAAAGTTAAGTATAATGACTCATGAGATTTGTGTTACATGTTTCACTATTCATGATTTATGAGTTCTATATTTTAGACTTATTCAAGCCATGTGAGTCATTTCTATTTGCTTGCATGATTTTATTAAAGAGTATTGATATTGTTTATTGTAAATGTCTACACCCCCATATACTTAGTACATTCCCAAAAAGCTGATCCACATATAAGTCTGTGTGCTATTGTCTCATAATGTAGGTACAGGTGCTCAGTTCCAGCAGTGACAGTGATCTCCGAGCATCTCATTTATATCCTTGTCCTTAGTGAGTCCTCATGATTCGAGGACGTATATTTGCAGCTTTTCCACTTTCATAGTATTTTGAGTTTTACTTTCAGATCATTGCGAGTCAGTTGGGGGTCTATCCCAATGACTCTCCAGTTTGAGTAGTAGAGGCTTTGTTAGACTAGATTGTCAGTTGAAGTTGTGTTCTAGACTCAGTATTTTTGCTATCCAAACATTATTTTCAGTTATTTTGGATTATGGTTGACACAGTAAGGCATCATTGTTTGGCTTCCTAAAGCAAGTGTTAGAAGTAGTAACAGGCTCAAAGGGTTAGCTTAGGGCTACTTGTAGCCTTAAGCACCGTGTGACGTATCGGGATAAGATTTCGGGGCGTTACATAAGCTTTGGCCATGTCTAGTTTTAGAGCCATATACTTTAGTTTTCCTTATCTTTTATTTTTCAGAAGGTGGATGAATTCATGCGCAAGCACAACATTGTCAATTATCTACCTTTTAACTATCTGGTTCGGAGATATAATAGTGGGCAGATAAGTTTTGAGCCTTGTGACTATGATTTTAGCAATAATTTTATACACTGTAGAACATAAACTTATGGGTTTGAACTGGCTAATATTACTAGGATTTTTTCCCCTTAGGAATCAACTTTATAAGGGTCTGGTTCCAAGAAGGTAGTATCCTAAGCGAAAAAAACTAGTTACAGCTTCACATATATCATTAGACAGAATTTTTCAATATTTTTGAAACAAAAAAGGGGTCATGCCATCTATTCCCGGAGCTTTTAAGGGATACATATCAAAAATATCAATTTTTATTTCATCATATGTGACCTTTCTAATGAGCATGTCATTAATGATATTGTCTAATAACACAGGGATTAAATTCAGGATGAAATCCAAGTTAGTAGGTGTAGACGTAGTGAATAAATTTCTATAATATCTAGCCACTTCATCCACTATATCACTCTGCTCAGAAACCCAATGACCATTCTCTAACTAAAGCCCCTTAATATTGTTACACTTTCGCCTCTGGATAGTTTTCATATGAAAGAATGAGGTATTTTAAATCCCTTCTTGTAACTATAATGCTTTGGATTTTTTTTTTCAATAGGCTTCTTCATCCTTATACTCCTGACATAATTCTTTTCGGAGCAACTTAAGCTTATTAAGATCAAAATTACTAGGATTACTCTTAAGCTCGTTGATTCTATCCATAATGCCTTGAATTTTTTTCCTCGAATTTCCATTCCCTCCTTGAAGCCAAGCTACTAAAGACTTTCGATTGTTTTTTATTTTGAAGCTAACTTTTAACTGTTTACTTCCCACCTGTTTATTCCAAGATTACATAATAGTGTTTTCACTTCTTTTTTTTCACTTCAATGTTTATCAAAATAAAACCTCTTATTTTTCCTAAACCCGGCCTTTGTATTTAGAAGTAAAACACTATGATCAGAGGCTTCTGTTTCTAGGTGATAGATATTAGCAAGGTTGAATTCTAGTCTCTATTCCGAGGAACTAATAACTCTGTCTAGCCTCTCTCGAATAACGCTATCATTTTCTCTAAAGCACCATCACGTCCAAGGTTTTCCTTTGAATCCTAAGTCTATAGCTCCTATATCCCATAAAAAGTTCTTAAAATCTCTAAAAGATGCATCATCTCTAGTTCTGCCTTCTACCATTTCGGAGTGGTCAATAATATCATTGAAATCTCCTGCCATTAATTACCCAACGTGTACCCCAATTACTCGATTTCCAAACAAGTTCTTGTAATTGATTTCTATAAAGAATCTTATCAGTACTTAAGTAAACAAAAATATACCAATATTGATAGTTTGCTACCACCAAGTCACATATGTATGTTTCAATATAAAAAGAAGTTGAGCGAGACTGACGTACCTGAATATCGTCGTTCCATAGTAAGCACAAACCTCCAGATAGTCCAATCGAATCCACAGTAATGATGTTCGTCATAGTAAGCTGCTTTTGAACTCGTACTAGCACCTTTTCTTGATTCTTTGTTTTATTTAAGATATTATGCTTGGGGAATGGAAATGTGGTGTTTCCTTCAAAAAGGGAATTGTTAAGGCGCCCCACTCCTCAACAATTCTACACCGATGTCTTCATTTAGGTGAGGGAAGCCATTTAGGGCTGGCTTCTCGATCTGCCTCGATTTTCTATTTTTTACCTTCGCTATAATTAATCTGACTACTCCCTCCTTTGTGTATCTCTCCCAGGTTTTGTATGCACAACTCGATAACTATAACATCCACTAAATTATCGTCTAACATATTCAAAGCCATGTTTTTTTAACCTTCTTTTAACATATTAGGTCTAGCTAACTTTTTCCAGCTTTTCCTACTCTTTGCTTCCTTTTCATATGATTTATTTTGCTTAGAAAAATCTGGTCCAGCACCTTCGGAAATCCTTATTTCTTTAGCTATTTTTACATCATATTTTGCTGTACTGCTATTCTTGGGGATAGAAGATACCTGTTTGGTCGCAATTTCCACCTCAGATAGCTTTTAGTTCTGTCCTTGTACAGTTGCGTTCTTTGATTTCATTGGATAAACATCTTGATCCTGCCTATTTGTGTAGGAATATCAATGTTTATTGGACGGTTTTCCACTCCGTAATGTTCTCATTGGTCGACTGTAATTTTTTTGCTTGTTTTAGATTTGTCGCCATCATGTTGTAGTATCTATCGATATCATCTTGATCAAAGGTATCGCCTAACCCCATTTTTGATAGAATATAGTGTTATCTTACTTCCCTGTCTCTTGTATTATCTGCAAAGTCGGATCTATTTGATACAGTCGTCTTCAGTGAGTTTCCCGACACCAAGGCATCCATCTGCATATTCATTGATACATAGCCTCTGTATTTCCCTCCTTAATTTTCTTATCATTACCATATTTTCAAGGCAATATTTTCCCAGCGTTATTTACCTCCTGCTCAACGAAATGGTCTTCCTCAATAGGGCTCCCATTCTTCTGATTCTTAAAGAAATCATGTGGTGCAAAAGATGGAGGTTTTTTGTAACTCCCAATATAATATTGTATTTCCAGTCGATCTCCATAATGCGTTAATTCATTTGAGCCAGTACCTTCAACACGATCCATCACTTTTTTCCCTTTACAATTTGCGGCTACAAGAAGTCGTATGTTTGTATTACCTTAACGCCTTGAAATTTCGCCATTCCAACCATGATTTTTTGCCCTCATCCAAGCACCAAACTGCTTTTTCTTAATATTACCTGTGCGCACATCTTCCTCGCGAAGAATGCAGGATCTTTCTGTATGTCCTAGTATCCCACAATATAACAGACATATGGCGTATTTTCATATCGAATTTCGACCCATTTTTCCTTCAATCTCATTTTAATCAATTTTCAATAAGGTCAAGGTTTGTTGATACTCATTAGAACCTTCAGACGTATGTATCGCCCATCCCGGCTTCCAAATTCTGGAATAGCAACATCAGTGTCCCTCCCAAAGTATGTCCAATTTTACTACCTATTTTATAGGATATCCAATGTAGTGGCATGTTCCAAACGTGAATTCATAATTCACATATGTTAAAGACATGGGAATTAGCATTCAGTTCTGGTTTCCATTGTTGAATTTTGAGCAGATACTTATTGTAAAGCCATGGCATCCTGTATAGCACCTTTTTCATGTCTTCTTCATGTCTTCTTTGTGTCGAAACACAAATTGAAACAAGATTTTGCCCACCATTAAGACTTCCAATCCAATCGGGCCACCCAAACCTGATTCATTGTGTTCCTCACCCCAGCCACACTAACTTGTTTGTCCGCAATCACCTTCCCGACTAACTTCACAATGTTCCATGCTAGTCATAGTATCTTGAACTTTGATTTTAATAGTCTTTTTCCTCCACCGTTAGGATAAACTGTCGAAGTCTATCTGCAATACGTCGGCTATTAGACTTGACTATCTACGTTGAATTTTATCCTATTAGTTGCTATAGGCTGGATTTTGTTCGAGAAAGTATAGGTGGATTTTGTTTGAGAAAGTAGAAGAAAACAGAGAAAACAACACAAAGAGCTGTAACATAAGATTAAAAGGGTGTTTTAACTAGTTTATGGAAGAACAGGTGAGGAGAACGTGTGTTTTAGTGGATAAATCATGGTCAATTTCCTTCATAATTGGTAGTTTTATTCATGTATTCCCCCACTAAAAGAGGAAAAGGACTCTCACGTCTAGAGAGAAAACACCCGCAGTATACATGAGGGACCACACAATTTAGCCCTTTTTAGCTATGGGAAAAAAGTTAGTTAAGTCAGTTACCATTTGAAATTTTGCAATTGTATATTCTAATTTTTATAATTCATTTTCATTTTACTTAGCTTAGTATCCATATCACTTTGTAGGTGATACTACATTTTTTACATGATATTGAACCCAATTTTTGATTTTCTTCTCTGAATTATATCCACATTTCTCTGTTTTCTTCATTTTTTTTTTTTTCTTCTTCCTCAAGTTCTGTCCTTTATACCTTCATTTTGGAATCAGAGATTGGTGAATCCAATCATAATGCCACCATAAAAAATAACTGAAATATTCGTTAAAGTTCCAACGTTCAATCCTGAGAAATAATTCAAAGAAGTTGCAAAACAACTTAGACAAACAGACAAAATGAGAGAGTTCAGTTTTTCTTTAAGTTGTTTGCTCAATGTAGTCTCACTGTAACCAACTAACACTTGTGATTTGGGAGGTTTAAAGGATGAGTTCGTGAGCATTATTATGTTGAGATGATTTAATAAGTATTGTTATGGTCCATAAATATTAGACGATATCTAGAAATTATAGGTTGGTTAGGTTTGTAGAAGCTACTTTACTTGCCAATGCCAGAGCTCATAAATTAGCTGAAATGCAAGGCGCCGTATCTATAATGAAACAATCCATGGTTTAAACAGTGGAAGGTAGACAAGGGTACAGATGCAGAGCCCATAGAATGGGAAGAGTTTACTACGACCTTCTAAGATAGGTTCTTCCCCTTAGAGCCGAAAGAAGCCAAGGTGTTAGAGTTCATCAATCTCAGGCAAGGTGTTAGAGTTCATCAATCTCAGGCAAGGCAGTATGAGTGTGAAAGAGTATTCCCTCAAGTTTACTCAGTTAGCCAGGTATGCTCCCCATGTAGTAGCAGACAATAGATCTAGAATGAGCAAGTTTGTGTCTGGGGTATTGGGTAGAGTGGTTAAGGAGTGTAGGACTGCGATGTTGATTAGAGAGATGTACATATCTAGGCTTATGGTCCATGCTTAAAAGATTGAGGAACAGAAACTTAAGAAGAAGGAGAGAGAAAATAAGAGAGCCAGAATGGGTAGCTTTAGTTTTGCCCAGCCAAGGTCAGAGGGTGGTAACCGATCTTGATTTAGTCAGAAGTTTTCAGCCCCAGTTCCATCTTCAGCTAGCACACCAGTACGAAGGTTTAAGAATGACAGTCATGATGGGGTGTCGGGTTTCAAAACCTAGGGGCGTTACATTTCGACACCCCACTCATAAGAGATACAAAATTTTATTAAGTGTTATTACACTCAATCTTCACAAATCATTACAGGAACAAAATGCACTCACATCATAGGAAGGATTAAATAGTAGTGCTTCCCACACCAAGTCATTATATGATTCGTTCTTCCCATTGAACCTTGTTATAGGATCTCTAGTACCCAAGTTGGGTTTTCTCATATATGACTTATGATTTTTTTATAGGCTTCCTTCCTCCCCCTCGATGTAATTCAGATTATTTTCCTGCTAAGGCCTTAGTTTTGAATCTGCAATATTATTTTTGAATCTTCAATATTATCACAAAGTTAACCCAACTAATATTGGTATATCATTAATCAATATGATCTCACAGTATTGTTTTTTTCTCCTTATGGTCTGAATTTACCATTATAATAATAATTTATACTCTATCAATAAATTTTGGTGCTATCATAATAACTCAAAATTAGAGAAATTAATTTTTCAACATAAAGTTATTGATCAATTCACCTTTTCACTAGTTGATGCTAACATAGTTAGTTCAACCTCCATAATGAGTTAGCGAATCATAATTTATTTCTTTATTTCAGTAAATAGCACCAAGTTATTTTTTTACGCATTTTGCATCAAAAACACTTTTAAGTACAATAGGATTTATTTTAATAAATCAAGCCACAATTTTTTCAAGTAAATATACCCAATTATCTTGTAATAACCTGTTTAAGTACTTTTACACAATTTTAGCCAACTGCAACTAGCTACATGTCTCATATTTTATTAGGCTAGTAAACTTTTTTTTTTCACTTCACTTTCACATATTTTTATCAAAAGAAGTTGCATGACTTATATAATCAACAAAATGTATTTCACAATTTTTCTTTTTCACTATAATGTGACATGTAAAGGAAAAGTTCATCATATAATTTAGATATTTTTCATTCGAAGAATGAAATTTATCTCACTCAAATATTTAATGTCAAATGGCTACTCGACATTTTTTATTCTTTCTTTGATAACATGCTAGAGCCAAATATAAAGACATCAAGTTATACACAAATTAATAATGACATGTGATTTACTCTAACAATAATTATGCACTTATAACCCTTTTTTAACTCATTCTCAAAAGTGCAAATGTCACAATTTTGTGGTGATTTTTTCTCATTTCATTAGCCCCAACTATTTTGAGCATTTGAAATGCCACTTATGTTTATGAAGAGTAGTATCATTTTATTCAAAATAAAAGGTTAGGTAACTTTTTTACCTTTTCTCTGCAACAAGCATAAAAAGTTTCTTACCTTTCACCCCCTTGAGTTGATGAGCAAGTAGAAAAATACTTTACTTGTATCTCGTCTCTTCCATCTCTTGAAGAGACGTGATGTTGAGATCTCTCATTTTGATATCCATAATTTTTCAAACTGTAACAAAACATGAATCTCCTTAAAATTGTTAGTGTAATAACCACAAATTACAACAATTGTTATAGTTGAAATAAAATAAGCAAAATGAAAAAAAGTTATATAATCTTCTTCTTGGCTGAGGCGCGGATATCTTGCTTTTTTTAAAGAGATTCAAGCTCACTGTGACATAATCTACACCGATCCAGCAGTATATCTCGTGACTTATCCCCTTCAGGATACAATAGCCCATCAACGATGTACAATTCAAACAACTTTGAATTAGTTGAAGAGTCCAAAGCTCCACCATAAGAACACCTTCTTTCAACATATATTTACTCTCTTTGTATAGTGAATATTGTTAATGCTTTAGAATATTTTCTTCGTCTCAACCCTTTGTTTCACTAATATAATTACTCTCTTTTGTATAGTGAATATAGTTGTAGACTTAGAACATTTTCTTTGTCTCAACTCTCTTTTTCACTACTACAAACTATAATCTCTTTAACACTTATCATATTTCCTTATACATACAATAACATGCAAGACCACCTCTATTTATAGGTGAGGTATTCATCCTTGTATTGAATAGGAAAAATATGGTGTAGTAAAGTGGTACATGAATGATCTATAGGTTAAATGTTATAAGAGTTACATGCAACTAATTGTCATATAAGTTACAAGAAGTAATAGCCATAAGAGTTACAGAACTAATGGCCATATGAGTTACAAGAACTAATGGTTATCTTTTTCATAATTTGTACCCACTAACTCAAAAAGATAATGTGGTGAGTTACAAGAATAACGACACCACTTTCTCCACTTTATGTTTACTAATGTCATGAACTTTAATTTATTTTAAAAATAAAATGCACCAACAGAAGGCACTACTTTGATAATCAGATCTTTCAATTGGTTAAAACAAGATACTTTCCATAATTTTGACTTAATTATCTTTCTTCTTGTGAGATATGACCTGGTTTTAGGAGCTTTATGGATGAAGAAGTTAAGTCTGATAACCATGGATCTTAATGAACTTACTATGTCTTTTAATTACCAATAAAGACACTATGTGTTGAATGGTGTTTTTGAAAGTGTTAATTGACCATTCTAAAGCAGTGAACAAGTAACAAGAAACTAAGGATTTAATGACCTTTTAGGTCATTTTATGAATGTACAAGTATTTACAATGTTACGAGCCTTTCTATGGTGGATATAATTCATCTGTGACTTATTGGAACTTTTGGTTTGATTATAGAATAGTTTGTGGGTTTTAGGCCCATTTCTCAGCTTTAGAGATTTTGCTGTTAAGGAATTGATCTCGGATACAAACTCCTAGTAGATGACCTCGGATGAAAATTTTGACAACTTTATCAACCCCGAAACATTGATTTTAGGCTAGGGGGACCTATGACTTAGGTCCCAGAGCTTCCAGACTCGTTTTGGGCTATTCGTTGGATTGTATAAAAATAAAACTATGGGCGTGGGCTCCACATTTAGTCAAAATGATGTCGGATGAAAGTTTTGATCATTCCATTGAGTCTGAAATAAAGAATTTGTTAAGGTAGCCTAGTTCATTTGCACGTACGGGGTTTTGAAAGAATCCCGAGCACCTGGTCGGAGTCAATTTAGACAGAGCAAAATTTGGTGCATGACACCATCTGGTGCAACTGCTTAAGCGGACCTTTGGTCTCTTAAGCACTGGCCACTTAGCGACCAGGGGGTTGCTTTGGAGATCTTCCTTGGACCCTGTACATTCGCTTAAGTGATGTCCTTGTCTCTTAAGCAGTACTCTATTGCTTAAGCGAAGGCTGAATATTTATGGTGGATCGCTGAAGCGATTATTTGACTGCTTAAGAGATATTGGGTCGCTTTAGCTACACTTGGGGATTGTTAAATCCCCTTCTTCACCCTAAATTCCCATTCATTTTCTCCACTATTTCCTACTACTTGAGAGTTTAAAAAGAGGGAAATAGTGAGGAATCATCCATTGAAGATAAGGTAAATTAGCCTAACAATCCTTGGTCATTTTCCATTATTTTTTTCGTTAATTTACATCACATTTTATTGTAAGTTCTTAGAATTTAGGTCTTTAAATCCTTAGAACTTAGGGGCAATTTGAGCCCCAAATTGTGCACCATTTGTGATCAACTTTTGAGCACACATTCCTTGTACTTTAAGGGATCTCGTGGAGGATTCAATTTTGAATTCCGTTTGAGAGCCTCGTGAGCCCTTTCTTGACCCAAATTTTAGCTCAATCTTTTAAATAGCAATATAGGTTTTGTTTTACTCCTAATGATGTGTAGATTACCATTTTGATAGTGTGGCGATATTTCGGGATCATGGAGCAAAGACAAGCTATTTATGGGTGACTCAAGACTTGCAGTTCAGCATCGAGGTAGGCTTTGGTGTACTCTTTTTTATAAGATACTGTATGGTATACATATTATATGCTAGGTAAGGATGATGGGATATAATTATGGGTAGGAGACCGTGACTTAGTCTAATTTAGGTGTTTGGGGATAGAAGGGTGAACCGACCTTTCAGATGAAATATGTGTTATACAGATAGAAGCCTATCATCCTAGATTATAAGAATGTCGACCATAGTTTATACCAAGTATCCTTTAGTATAAGATTTATTTCCCGAATTATAGTATTATTGTTATACTAGTTATATATTGTTGGGCCCTAATCCATGGTTACGATATCAATTGGACTCCAGGTGTGTATTCTACCCTAATAAAAGGGTGTGGTTCTAGCTATTGATGTTTAGGTGCTTTTTGTTGTATTTTTTTGGATATAGGTGATGGAATGCATACTATTATGTGCATTCATTCTCATTTAGTGGTCGATTCTAACCAAAACCATGATTACTCTACTATTTTATAACAAGGGATTAATTCCCACTTTTCGCTTGTAAAATGAGTTCTTTAATAAAGGGGATCATACCACATTATTTACTGATTTATGAGCTTACAAAACTAAAGATGATATTTTAGAAATTAGAACCAGATAGATTTCAGTCTGTGATTTATTCACTCTTTTTACTACTACTATTTACTTTGGTCGAAAGAGATTCTAACTCTTTCTGCTCTAAGATGTTGATTTAGTCTCGAAATTAATCCCTGACAATGAATTTATTGACCACAATAATTTAACCATGTTTTGAGTTCATGCATTTATTATATATGTATCTCTCCGGTACTGGACAAAGTAGATTGATGATGATGATTATTGAAAATCCTGGATAGGGATTAGGTGTAATGACCCTTCAGCTCATTTTTTGTATTTCCGCTCATTTTTGCCTTTTAGAGCTTTCCTATAGCTTTCTTGAGTCATTTATAACTTGCTAGAGCTGATAGTTCGGTTATCAGGCAGTTCATTTGATTTTTAGAGTTGATTTCCTATTTTGAAGTCTTCACTCATAAAAATAGGCTATCAGGCAAAAAATTTAGTCAAACGACCTCACATGCCCATTTTGACAGTCCTAACAGCTCTGGAATATCAATTTTAGGCTAGAGGAACCTTTGATTTGGGTCTCAAGGCTTTCAGACTTATTTCGGGCTATTGGCTGGAAAGTGATTAAAATGGCACTTGGTTGTGAGACCTTCTATTTGTGGAAACAACCTTGAATGAAATTTTAGACCATGCCATTGAGTCTGAAGCAACGAATTTGATAGAGTAGCATAGTTCGTTTGCATTTAGGGCATTCTGGTTGAATCCCGAGAGGTCGATGAAGACTTTGAATTTTTTTGTCCCCAGCTGGTACATCTGCTTAGGCACCACTTGGTTCACTTGGCCACTTAGGCATACAGTCGGTCGGTTAAACGACCAGGCTTGACCAGCTGAGGTCTGCTTAAGCAAAGCCCTTACTGCTTAAGTGAAGGCCTCTTAAGCCACAAATGATCCGCTTAAGCGAAAGGGGTGCAGGAAGCGGATACTACTTAAGAATTATTTGTTAGTTTAAGCGGTGACCACTTAAGCTGTCTAGTGTCTGCTTAAGCGGCACCAAGGGTCCACTAAATGCCCCAATTAGCCCGATTTTGTCCCATTTTTCTCACAAGTCTTAAGAGTGAAAATTCTAGGGAGTGTGGAAACTTGGGAGAAACATTAATAGGTGATTTTTGGGTGTTTGTGAGCTTGGATTTCTCGTTCTTCACTGAATTCTTGGTAAGTTTCAATTAAATTCATGGTTAGATTCTCTATAATTTTCCAAAATCCCTAGATTATTTGTAGGTTGATTTTAGCACTAGTTGAGCTCAGAATTTACCATTCTTGTAAATGTTCCTTGAGAATAGAAGGACGTGTTTGACAATTTTGAAGGTGCGATTCCATAAGCGGGCCCATATGAGATATTTTATGTGATTTTGGACTCGAAGTATAAAGATTCAATATTGGCACCGTTATTCCCATATGGATGTGTAAATTATCATTTTCATAGTAGATTTCACCGAGCTTTCTTCGGCATCTAGGTAGGCTAGGTTTACATTTCTCATAGATTGTGCTAATTTGTAGTATATTTATGATAATGTGCTACATATGGGTTGAGAATTAGGCCTTGAAGTCATAATTAGTATAATTTGAATTATTTAGCCTATAAAAGAACCATAAATTAGGCATAATTGACTTAGTTACTCATGCTTTATGTAGAATTGCTATCTTAGGACTAAATGTGGCCTATTTAATATCTCGTAGTAAAATTAGATACGTTAGCCTAGTTCGGAGTTGAATTTTCCTTATAATGGATCAGGGGAATTAAAAGTAGGTCCATCCGACCCCCGTTAGGTCAAGACTATCATTAGCTCATAGTAGACTTTATATGCATGTTTATACCCCTTTAGATGTATATTTAAGATCTTGAAGAGGCTGTATACATACTTATAATAGATTGGTACTTGGGAATTGATGCTTGCTTCGGTTCAAGACCGGCAATTTATGATTTTGAGTTTCAATTTAAGTTAGGAAAATAATTAATATGAGTTCTAGTTCACGCCCGACAATTGATTATATGAGTTCCAATTCAAGTCCAACAGTTGATTATATGAGTTTTGGTTCAAGTCTGACAGTTGATTACATAAGTTTCGATTCAAGTTCGGCATTGAGAGGTAATTTGTGATTTTCATGAAATTGGTTTGTGGTTATGGCTTTGAGACACGGGTAATTAGTATAATTCCAGTTATTTCTCCTCTTTGATTCTACTTTTTAGGCTTATAGGGTCCTATGTTGGGTTATTTACTTTTTCGTATTTAGTGGCTTATGGGGGTCCAATTTTGTAGTGATAGTTATGTGTTCTTTTGCGTTATTATTTTAATTTATTTATTCATTTACAGTATTTGGAGCATTATTCTAGGTTTTCTCTTTTACCTCGTTTTAGCTTATTTATCTACCATTCTTATTATATTTATTTTATGATTTAGCTCAGTTGATCGATACAGCCTTCTGAGTACTCATGGCTTTGATACTCAAACTAAACTTCTATACCTTGTTAGTGCAGATCCAAGTACTAGTTGCCGCTGTTGATGCTGTGATTATGTTGACTAGAGTTTGAAGATAGGGTGAGCTCTTGAGCCAGAGTTGACATTTTCTCTTCTTCTACTTTTCCTTAGTCTTTTCGTTTCGAGACTAATGTATATTTGACTATTATAGTACTCATATTTTCTTATTAGTGGCTCTTGTACCGACACTATTAGGTTGTGGGATGATATTACTATCTTATTTATCTTTCGTCATTATTATTTCATGATTTGTGGTTGTAAGTCTTTTATTTGCAAATTTTTGGCATTTATGCCATTTTTCACCAGATTAGCCTAATGTTTCTAGATCTAGGCTTTGATTTGGCTTACCTACTGGTGGAAAAAATAGGTACCATCATGACTCATAAATTAGGTTGTGATAAATTAGTCTTTGAGTGATAGGTTCATTAATATTGTTGGTATAAGAGCAAGTGTCTAGTAAAATCCCACAGATCGAAATAATTACGTCCATTTCTTATCTTCAGGAGGCTACAGGACATTCTTAGAAGATATTTACTTTTTTCAATCATATTATGCTAAGTGTCTGAGTTGGTTTTTAAAGATTTTGTTAGTTCACTCTTTTGCAGATGGCTAGGATGCGTGCTACTACTACACGAGATGAGGACTCTGAGATTCCACCACCCCAGCTAATGGTAGTCCAAGGATCAGTCCAGGATCTACTAGGGTTTATTTCTTCTTCACTGCTCAAAGATGCATTAGTTTAGCTCTTGGGATAAGTTGGTGGTGCACCATTTGATGTGCTTAATTTATGGATCAGAGTGGTACTGAGGCAGGGTTGCAACCTGCAGTTGTGGCTCTCAGAGTTGAGGTTCCTTATGTGTGCGTAGTTGCTCAGTCGATAGGTTGCCCAGCCTGCTATGTCTATTGAGAAGTAAAAATTGTTGGGTAAATTTTTGCGATTGACTCCACCTAGGTATTTTGTGCACTAGACAAGGATGCTTATGAGTTCTTAGTTGCTTGTGAGGATAATCTCCATAATTTGGGCCTAGTTGAGACTCGTGGTATGGATTACACTATTTTTTAGTTGGATTTGTCAACTCGACATTGATGGAGATGTCATCTTTATTCCAGGCCTACTGGATCTACCTCATTGATATGAATTTAGTTCTTTAAGTTTTATTTGGAGGAGTATATGCCTCTCAGTATTAAGAATCATCTCTGAGATCAACTCTCGAGGTTGGAGTAGTGGTCAATGACTATTATGGAGTATGAGGCTTGATTTCATGAGTTGGATCGGCATGCTAACTCTATTTTATCAATTGAGTATGAGAGGATTCAATGTTTTGTTCAAGGATTAAGAATTCCTTTTCATATGGATACACAAAGTTTTGTTGCTACATGTATATCTTTTGTTGAGGTTTTTGATATACACAGGTTATGGAAGAGATGTATTATGAGGACCAAAGGGGCAGCGATAGCGATAAGAGGCCATTATATTAGGATAGTTTTAGTAGAAGCCGTACTGGGTCACGGTTTAGAGAAAGTGGTTCCCAGGGTAGGTACCCTCTACATCAGCCTTATCAGTATCAGGGTCAATCTACTAGGCCAATTTATGTTGTACTTAAGATTGTCGATGGAGGCCAGTCTGGTTATACTAATCATCCTAGCCAGATTTATGGTTAGCCTCTGAGGGGTTTATCCTTGAGATATTCTAGCCGTGGTGGTTATTTCGAATCAGCCGGATCTTTTGGTTTTAGTACAACACTTGGGGCGTATTATGGGGCAGTTATTCCAGCAACTTATAGTGTTCAGCAAATTGGGGCAGTACTGACCCCAACTAGAGGTGGTATGCATGATCGTTGGGGTAGTCCCTAGGGTACACATGGAGGTCCTTAGAGAGGTAGGATAAGAGATCGGTCAAGAGCCCAGCCAGGTGGCGAGCGTGGTCAGTTGTATGATATACTTGCTATACGTAAGACAGAGTCTCCAGATACTATTATTATATACATGATTTTAGTATGCCACCAACTGACTTTTAATTTATTTGATCTGAGATCCATTTATTCTTATGTGTCTGCTTACTATGCCCTATTATTAGAGTTATCTTGGGATTCTTAATCTGTGCCATTATGTGTATCTACTCTTCTGGGTGATTCTTTAATAGTTGATTAGGTTTATAGATCCTGTGTTGTGACTGATCGAGAGTTTGATACTTAGATATGGTGAATTTTGATGTGATTCTGGGCATGGATTGGTTATCCCCTATTATGTGGTCTTGAATTATTTTGACAAAACTGTTACCTTAGCCATGCCTAGCAACCCCAGTTGTGTGGCAGAGATCTATTAGCCATGGGTCCGTTGGGATTATTTCTTATTTTCAGGCTAGGAGACTTATTTTTAGGGGTTGTAAGTCTTGTCTCACTTATATTTGTGATGTTAGTGTGGAGAGTCCCTCAATTAACTCTTTTTCTATAGTCCGTGAGTTTCCTATTGTTTTCTCTAACGAGTACCTGGTCTTCCTATTGAGCGTGATATTGAGTTTATTAGTGATCTTGAGCTTGGCACCCGACCTATTTTTATGGCACTTTATTGTATGTCTCCTAGCTAAATTCTCAGCTTTGGTATCTTCTAGATAAGGATTTCATTAGATTGAGTATGTTGCCTTGGGTGCTCCTATTTTGTTCATGAAGAAGAAGGATGGTTCCTTGTATATATGTATTGACTACATGTAACTTAATAAGGTAACAGTGAAGGATAGGTATCTTATGCTTTGCATTGATGATCTATTTGACTAGCTTTAGGGAGTGGCAGTGTTCTCTAAGATTTACTTGAGGTACAGTTACCATCAGTTGAGGATTTGGGCTGAGGAAATCCCAAAGATAGCCTTTAGGACTCATTATGGCCATTATGAGTTCCAAGTGACATCTTTTGGGTTGACCAATGCCCCAACAATGTTCATGGATTTGATGAATTATGTGTTCAGGCCTTTTTTGGATTCCTAGTTGATTGTGTCCATCGATGGCATCCTTATGTATTCGAGGAGTAGAGAGAAGCATATGCAACATTTGAGGATTGTGATCCAGACTTTGAGAGATCATAGACTTTCTGCCAACTTATCTAAGTATTAGTTCTGGCTTGATTCAGTGACTTTCCTAGGACATGTGGTTTCTAAGATGGAATTATGGTGGACCCAACAAAGATTGAGGCTATTCGTGATTGGGTCAGGCCTAAATATCCGCCTGAGGTTCATAGTTTCATTGGCTTGGTTGGTTACTATAGGTGATTCATTGAGGCTTTTGCTACTGTTACAGCGCCAATGACCAGATTGACTCAGATAGAGGTTTCTTTCTAGTGGTTCGAGGAGTGTGAGTTGAGATTTTAAAAGCTCAAGGGATTTGTCACTTTAGCTGCTATATTGTCTCTTAAGGGATTCACTGTGATGCTTTCAGTGTTGGTTTAGGTTTTGTGTTGATGCAACAAGGTCAAGTTATTACTTATGTGTTGAGGCAGATAAAGGTTCACGAGCTCAACTTCCCATTAATGATTTGGAGTTGGCGGCGATAGTTTTCACACTTTAGATTTAGAGGCATTATCTTAATGGTATGCATTGTGAGATCTATACGGATCATCATAGTCTTCAACACCTTATGACTCAAAGAGAGCTTAATTCTAAGAAGCATAGATGGATGAAGTTGCTTAAGGATTATGACAAATCTATTCTATATCATCTAGGCAAAGCGAACCTGGTAGGGGATGCCTTGAGCCAAAAGGCAGTAAGTATGAGTAGCTTGTATTGTATCTCAGTTTCTCAGAGTCCGTTGGTGTGGAGCATTCAGTCCTTAGCCAACTTGATGGTGTGACTTGATATCTTTGTCCCCAGGAGGTTCTTGTTAGTACTGAGGCAAGGTGTACTTTATTTGAGTAGATTTGAAGTCTCCAGTTCGAGGATGTGAGACTTTATGTCATCATTGACTAGGTGTTGAGTGGTGTGTCCAAGAGGGATACCATAAATTCAGAGGGTGTTCTAAGATATGATCGCCACCTTTGTGTTTTGAGGGTTGGAGACTTGATTTAGTCAATATTACGTGAGGATTATATCTATAGATACTGTATTCACCCTGGTACAACTAAGATGTATAAAGATTTTAGGTAACACTATTGCTGGAGTGGCATGAAGAGAGATGTGGCAGACTTTGTAGCTCATTGCCTATGTTGTTAGAATATTAAGGACAAGCATTAGAGACTTGGTGGCTAGAATCAAATGTTGCTTATTCTTGAGTTGAAGTGGGAGCAGATCACCATGGACTTTGTTAGTGGTCCACCTCAAACTTTCCATGATTTTGATGGTATTTGGGTTATTGTAGATTGGTTGACCAAGTCGGCATACTTTATTCCTATTCAGATGTCCTTTAGCACCGAGAGGTTAGCCCGTATCTATATTCATGCAATATTTTATTCGAATGGTGTGCCTATATCCGTCATATCAGATTCGGTTCAGTATTACTTCTAGCTTTTGGCATGCTTTTTAAAAGGAGTTGGGTACTCAAATAAATCTTAGCACAACCTTCCAACCCCAGACCAATGGGCAGTCAGAGTAGACTATTCAGATTCTTAAGGATATGCTCCAAGCCCGTGTTATGGATTTTGGAGGTAAGTGGGAGAAAAATTTAGCATTAGCAGAGTTTGCATATAATGATAGCTACTATTTGAGTATTTAGATGACACCATTAGAGGCTTTACATGGTGGACATATCGTTCTTCGATTGGATAGTTTGAGACCTCCGAGATTAGACCCCATGGTACTTTCTTTGGGAGTCATTGGATAGAGTCAGGGTGATTCATGATAGGTTGAAGGTATCTCAGAGTAGGTAGAAGACTTATGCAGACCGTAGACTTTATTCCTTAAGATTTGGAGTTGGTGAATAGGTATTCCTTCGTGTATCACCCATGAAGGGTGTGATGAGATTTGGGAAGATGGAAAAGCTTAGCCCCATATATATTTTACCTTTTGAGATCCTTCTCACAGTTAGAGAAGTGGTATATAAGTTAGCCTTACCCTTAGATTTTGCTGTTGTTCATCCAGTTTCTATGTTTTTATGTTGTGATAGTGCATTCCCGATGAGAATTATGTGCTTCGATGGGACTCAATTTAGTTGGATGAGTGATTGAACTTTGTGAAGAAGCTTGAGTTCATATTAACTACGGAAGCCACTCGGTTGTGCTCTAGAGAGATTCCATTAGTTAAGGTCAGTGGAGACACCACCTAGTAGTGGAGGCTACCTGGGAGACCAAGAGTGAGATGTGGGCCCAGTATCCTTACCTGTACGAGGCTTTAGGTACATCCTAATCCTTTACTTTTGCAGACAAAAGTTCTTTTAGTAGTGGATATTGTAATTACCTTTCTGGTCATTTTTTGTATTTCCATTTTTTTTTACATTTAAAGCTTTTCTATAGATGGCCCAAGTTATTTATAACTTTTTGGAGCTGACAATTCGGACACCGGGCAATTCGTTTGGTTTTTAGAGATAATCTCCTATTTTGAAGTCTTCACTAGTAAGAATTGGCCACTGAGCAAAAACTTTAGTCAAACGACCTCATATGTCCATTTTGACAGTTCTAATTGCTTTGGAACATCGATTTTAGGCTAGGGTAATCATTGGTTTGGGTCCCAAGGTTTGTGGACTCAATTTGTGATATTGGCCAAAAATTGATAAAAATAGCACTTGTGTGTGGGACTCGCTTTTTTTCAAAACAACATCGAATGGAAATCTGGACTGTGCCATTGAGTCCAAAACTTCAAATTTGATAGAGTATCATAGTTTGTTTACATTTATGAGATTCCAGATTAATCTCGAGGGGTCAGTGGAGACTTGGAATTTTCCAAGTCCCAGCTGGTGCACCACTCTACTGGTGCATATGCTTAAGCGCCACTTGGGTTGCTTAAGCGTAGGCCGCTCAAGTGGGTAGCCGGTCACTTAAGCGACCATGCTTGACCAAATAAGGCACGCTTAATCAAGCCCTTTCCATTTAACCGAAGGTCGCTAAAGCAAAAAATGATCTACTTAAGCTAAGGGGGTGCAGGCAGCGGGTACCGCTTAAGCGGTACAATCTGCTTTAGCTGTCCATGTCTGCTTAAGCGGCACCTGGGGGCCATTAATACCCAATTAGCCTAATTTTCTCCCATATTTCTTACAAGTCTCAAGAGTGAAAGGCCAAGAGAGTGTGGAAACTTGGGAGAAACATTAATATGTGATTTTAGGGTGTTTGTGAGCTTAGATTTCTCATTTTTTCTCGAATTCTTGGTAAGTTTCCACTAAATTCAGGGTTAAATTCTCTCTAAATTTCCAAAATCCCTAGATTAGTAGGTTGATTTTAGCACCATTTGAGCTCGAAATTTACCCATTATTGAGGATAAATCTTCCTTGAGCATAGAGGAATGCATTGACGGTTTTGAAGGTATGATTTCACAAGTAGACCCATATGGAATTTTTTAAGGTGATTTTGGACCTGAAGCGTAAAAATTCAATATGGGTACCATTGTTCTAGTAATGATTAGTAGATTATTATTTTGATAGCGTGATATCGTGCAGAAGCTTCTAAGAAAGAAAAATAGATGGTTTAGCGGATTTCAGCGAGCTTTCTTTGGCGTCTAGGTAGCTAGGATTATCTTTCTCATAGATTGGGCTAATTTTTAATATATTTTTGATAATGTTCTATATATGGGTTGGAAATTCGGTCTTGAAGGCATAATTAGTTTAATTTGGATTTTTAGCCTACTAAGAAATCGTAAATTAGGCATAATTGACTTAGTATACTCATGCCTTAGGTAGATTTTCTATATTAGGACAAAATGAGACTTATTTAATATCTAGTAGTAAAATTAGATTCCTTAGCCTAGTCCGGGGTAGAATTTTCCTTAGAATGAATTTCGAGAATTAGAGGTAGGCCCCTCCAGCCCACCTTCGGCTAGGACTATCATTAGCTTCTTGTAGACTTTATAGGCTTGTTATAACCCTTTAAACTATATATTTAGGAGTTTAAAGAGGGTGGATACATGATACTTATGCTAGATTGGTACTTTGGAATTGATGCTAGTTCCAGTTCAGGTCCGATAATTTATGATTTTGAGTTTTGATTCAAGTCCGGCAAATGATTATATAAGTTTTGGTCTAAGTCCAGTAGTTGATTATATGAGTTTTGATTCATGTTTGTTTGTTGATTATATGAGTTCTGATTCAGGTCCTCAGTTGATTACATGAGTTCCCATTCAAGTCCAGTAGTAAGAGGTTATTTATGACACTTATGGAACTAATTTGATTCGGTGTTTATGGTATGGATAGATTCACGGTTATGGATTTGAAACACAATTTATTAGTATAATTTTGGTTACTTCTCTTCTATGATTTCACCCTCTGGGATTATTAGGGCCAGTATTAGGTTATTTACTTTTCTACATTTACTAGCTTATGGAGGGCCATTTTTGTAATGATAGTTTATGTGTTCTTTTGTGTTATTATTTTAGATTATTTATTCCGTTACAATATTTGGAGAACTAATTTAGGTTTTCCCCGTGAATTAGCTTGTTTATGTTGCATTCTTCTTTTAGATATACTATGATTTAGCCTAGTCAGCCGATGATGCCTACTGAGTACCCATGGCTTTGGTACTCATACTATACTTCTATACCTTTTTGGTGCAGATCTGTGTACTATTTTCTACCATTGATGCTGTGATAATGCTAACTAGAGTTTAGAGACGGTGAGCTCTCGGAGCTGGAGTTGTCTTTTTCTTCTCTTCTGCTTGTGCTTAGTCTTTTCATTTCAAGACTAATGTGTATTTGACTATTATAGTACTCATATTCTTTTTTAGTGGATCTTGTATCGACACTACTAGGTAGTGGGATGATATTACTATCTTATTTACCTTCTGCAACTATATATTTAGAAAATATAGGTTATTTAGCTGATTAGCGAATCATAATTAGGTGTATTCAACTTAACTGTTCATTTCTTAGGTTGAATTTCTATTTTAGGAATAAATGAGACTTATGTAGCACCTCGTAGTCAAATTAGGAACCTTAGTCTAGCTTGGGGTAGAAATTGCCTATGAATGCTTGGGGTAGAAATTGCCTATGAATGGACTTCGGTGTTAGAAGTAGACCCCTCCAGCCCACAATAGGCCAAGACTACTATTAACTCCTTGTAGATACAGTAGGCCTTGTACGTCATCCTATTTACATTTTAGAGACTGAGAAAGATTTAGATATATTATGAGTTTCACTAGGAATGTGCTTGGGAGATATTAAGAATGGTTCAAGTCTTGTAAATTATGATGTTAAGACCGATTCAAGTCTGAGAAATTATGATACTAAGACTGATTCGAGTCTGATACTATGACAACATTACTTCAGGATCAAGTCTAGTCTATGAGATGCTATTTTTTATTTCAGTTCGGCACTGAAAGGTTTCTTATGAAGGTTATGGAATTGGTTCGAGTTTGGTACTTCCAGTATAAAATATCCATGGTTATGATTTTGAGATTTGGATGGTTGGAATATTTACTATTATTACTTTTTCTTTATTGCATAAATTGAGCTTATGGGGGCTCACGTCGGATTATTTTATTTTATTTGTATTTCCTGAGCCTATGGGGGCCCAATTATACTATTGATAGTTACATTCTTTTTTATAATGTTTACTCAGTTGTTTACTTTTAGTATTTGGAGCATTATTCTAGGTTTTTTCTTTTCCCCTGACTTATCTTATTATTTTGTATTTTATTGTACTTATTTTGTGAGTTAGCTCAATCGGCTAATGATGCCTACTAAGTACTTGTTGATTTGGTACTTATACTACACCCTTTGTACCCTTTTCTGGTGCAGAAATGAGTACTAGCTACTGCGTTAATATTGTGTTAGTGCCATCGGAGTTTGGAGATATGGTGACCTTTTGAAGCCGAAGCTAACTTTTTATCCTTCTTCTATTTTGGATGGTCTTTCTATATTGATAATATTGTATATTTGACACTAATAGCACTCTTATTCTTTTGCTAGAGGCTCTTGTACCAACCTTACTAGGTCGTGGGATATTGTTACTCTTTTCCTTATATCTCTTCAGTTGTGCTATTATTCTTATGTTTTATGTCTTTTAATTCGATTACTTGCATAGTTCAAGTATTTATGCTACTTTCCATCAACTACTTCATTACTTGCCTTTTTAGGCTAGATGGCTTACCTACTGGTGGGATAAAGCAGGTATCATCATGACCGTGAAATTGGATCATGAAAAAAAGACAATATTTAATATGGCTTTCAGACACCCTAGGACACCTTAAACCTAATGCCTTAATATCAAGTTTGTTATGACACGAGAATACCCTCTAATCATAACACGGAACTTAGAGTTACAAGTGACGTCAAGCTAACCCAAGGCCATGACACTTAGAATATTGAAAAAAACTGATAAACACACTTATGCTGAATATGGATTGAATCATGAAATAAATATTCAAAAGAAAATCAACAACATTATCTGAGTTTAAGACCACAAGCTAAACATCTAACTGTAAGTTTGAAAGCCTCTACTATGATAAGTTTCTAGGACAAGCCCCTTGGCTAACTTTAATAGTCTGAAAACTGAAGTACAACAAAGACAAAATAAAATATTAATACTAACCCTCGAATAATGAAGATTCACCAAAATGTTATTATTGATGCTGTAGGAGATCATATTATCCACGATCCAGTTGTTGAGTATCAAAACCTCTATTATGAGATAATATAGCTTAAAAGAAATTATACGATTAGTACTTTGAATATACAAAGTATGTGAGATAGGAAATAACTGATTTAAGTTGAACACGATATATGTAACAAGATAAACTTCTGCAAGACCAAGTAATGAATATGTGCTACATAATAAATTGAAGAATTGAATAAAAGGTCATGCAAGAATCAAAATCTGAATCGTATACTGTAAACTATGTACCGTGGATTGTAGGAGATACTAATAACCAACATACCCAAATATGAGATAATCCGAGGCCAACCTATAACCTCACCTGGAAGGATTTTCAGTACCTTGCCAAGGGTACAAACACTGACTGACGTGGATCCTCTAAATGGATGTCCAAAAAGGACTAACATGTCAAGATTAGTTTGATGGGTGACCTCTGAGAACCTATTGTGGCATCATAGTTCTGGGACTTAGGGACTTTTACTAAAGGTCACGTCTAACTAGCGGGTTAGCCTTCATTTGTACATTAATTCGGTGCTAAGTACTACTCCCAACTAATGACACTGATAATAGGAATGTTCAGTGCTAATAACAATAATCTACAAACTAAAAATAAATAAATTATATGAAACCACTAAAAGCATGCAGAATGGGGAATATAGTACTCAAGAGTATATTCTTAAAATCCTAGATCATCAGGTGTTCATAATCCACCATCTCGGAAGAATGCAACCATTATGCCAGTTTCATAATTTGGGTGATATTAAGGAATTTAGTAACTCAAGTCCAAACTTATATATTTCACAATGTATTTAGGTTTTGTGATTATGGTCATGTAATAATACTAAAATTCATGATAAATATGAATCACAACTCAATGACACCAAAAGTTTGAGATATGAAGAAATTTAACAACATCCATAAAACTAAAATTATGATGAGGGAACTAAACTGGAGAATTGAGTTAACTTTGGGACTCAACGGGTGAAAGGGGATCCATTGATGAAATTTCACATACTTAGATATAAGAACCGTAAAGAATTCTCTGAAAATTGTAAGCTTAAAGAAAAATAACCCTATCTCTGCCTTGGGGAAAGAAATTGCCCCTTTTCTTGTTAGAAACTAAGTGTCAAATGTTTTTCTAATTAATCAGGGCTTAGGGTAATATTAAACTCCATAATCATCCTTGAGATAATCTAAATGATGCAGTTTTGATGTTAAAAGAGAGGAAAGATACCGATATTCCCCTTTAAAATTCATAACTAGAAAATACTAGAGGGGATGCATGAGACCTTACCATAATTGTGGGATAAACCTATGATCAGTGGTTGTACTCATGGTTGGGAGTTGGGTGAGAGCTATCAAAACATAATCATACAAGCCTTGGTAAGATTGTAGGATCTAACTTGGTAAGATTGTAGGATCTAACTACAATCATACTTGGTTCATAGGTTTGAAGGTTCAATAACGAGAATCTATGGGACTCACGATCGTACCTAGGATTATGGTTCCCTCTTGTGGTTGAAATGTATACTTGTTCAACTTTTAGATGTTGAGGTTTTGTAGATCAGATGAGACCATTGTACGATTGTACAATATAACCACGATCATGGTTTGGCTTGTGTTATCTCACTGTAGGACAATACTTTACTAAAAAGGCCATAATGCTTCACTCTGATTT
Source organism: Capsicum annuum (assembly GCF_002878395.1). Classification (NCBI taxonomy): domain Eukaryota; kingdom Viridiplantae; phylum Streptophyta; class Magnoliopsida; order Solanales; family Solanaceae; genus Capsicum; species Capsicum annuum. The sequence continues at coordinate 71,130,041 of NC_061121.1, forward strand.
CATATTAAGTCAAAACTAGGTGTGCTGGAAATATAATTCAAATATCTATTATTTGGTTGGTATAGAGATCAAATATGCTACAAAATATAAAATTTATGCTCATTTGAAGCTTATCATTTCTCAAGGAATTAATTGGTAAGGAAGGTTTTGGCTTAGTTATGGGCTATGAGGTGCTTATGTCCATGGTACAAGGAAAAATCCCTTCTCATACTGTTAACACTCAATTTTTAATCCTATGTACTTGAAGCATGGTTCTAGCCTTGGCTTGAATATTTGGGGTGTTAGTATACAAGCTAGAAATCTCACTAATAAATAACCATCATTATGATAAAACCCTTGGGTTTACTAACAAGGTTCACCTAAAGAGCAATATACCTCCCAATCACAGCTATGGTAGGTTAATCCTCCACAACATATAAAATAAAAGCTTACTTCCATTATATTATTATGTGATTAGATTTCTCCTTTATAATATCCTGTAAGATCGTAAGCTTGATTCAGCTTTTATTAGTATGCTTAAGGGGTCCAAGGCTTGGATTTTTTTCACCAAGTGTTAAAGACTTAAGTCATTTTTAAGACCGCTAAACTTTGAAGATTTTTATTTTGGTCTTCCCAATCTTCAAACATTTATTTTTGAGTTGAAACATGTTTGGGGTTGTTAAAGGTATGTCTCGAGGAAGTTTCAGTATTTTCAGATGAGCTTATGGGTGTGTTGCAAAAATAAAACCTGTAGACCCACCGGGATAGGTCCGCTATACCTGGTCTAGTCCATTGGGATAGAGCCTGCGGTACCCGGTCTAGTCCACCGAATTGAAGCCTGAAGCGCAGGGCTTACCCCGTCGGTCTGGAGTCTGCGGCGTGCCTATGCCCGTTCATCCAGTCCCTTGGCCTTTAAGCTAAGGGGAATTTAGGTCATTTTCCCTTATCCTATTTCGCTCATAACATGAATTGAGGCTTCCAAAAGGGCATTATTTTTCTCTTTCACTCAAATTCTTCCCAAAAAATCCTCCTTCTTCCCAAGAATAAATTCAAGCTTCATTCTCAAGAAATCAGGAGTTCAAGCTTCCAATCTGATAAATCTTTAAGAATTTAGTTGTTAAGGTATATGGGATGTTCATCCATGGGTCCCTTTCACCCATGGAGCCCATAACCCTCTTTTGGTTTAATTTATGAGTTTATACATGTTCAAGATGAAATAAATCCATGAATCTCCTGTTATTTCAATTTCAAGTTATGGTTACAAGGGTCTTCAAGTGGAATGAGTCATATCATGTTTTAAGTATTGCTATCCCATGTCATGTTCAATTGATTTCAAGATAAATCCCTAAATTATGAATTTAACCATGTAATCATGTTGTTTCCTCATGTTTAAGACATTCCTATGCTCACGCTTATGATTCTTACATGTTTAATGAATATCCATGTTTTGGATCTTTGAACCATGATTGCATACTACTGTATTTCAAGTTTGATATCATATTTTTATAATCATTCAGTGATGGTGGGTTATGAACACACGATACTGATGTGTTTTACATGATTTTAAATTTTCAAGTAATGATTTAGTTAAACCATGTATATTATTGTTTTTTCTCAGTTGATATAACCATGATGAGTACTATCAAAAATAATGTTCTATTAACCTTAGTTCAGTTCAGTAACAGTTTAGTTTAGTTGGGAGTAGGATTTAGCACTGAGCGAACCTAGGGATGGGGGCTCACCCACCTATTAAGATTGGGTCCTTAGTAGCAGTCCTTAAGTTCAAGAACTACGTAGCCATTGTAGGATTATGAGATGTCACCTACTAGTTTAGGATTGACACACTTTTAGGGTTCATCCACCAGTTTAGGACTAACTCCCTAGTCCTTCAAGACATCAGATTAATGGATCAACATTGTCATTCATGTGTTAGTACCCGTGGCACAGTACTGAAACCCTTCCAGCTGGGGTTATAGGTTGAATCGTGATTAGCTCAGATTGGGGCATGTCGGTTACACGATACCTCCCACAGTCTCAGTACAGTAATCAGTATATTTTAGTTCAGGTTTTCTTAACCAAGTGTACAAATTCTCAGTTATTTAATTATACATCTTTCAATATTTCAGTTTACATATATCTCAAAAATATATTTATTCTTGGTCTTGCATTCTCAGATATTACATGTTCATGCATCTATGCTCAGTTACCTCATGAATTTAGTCAGTCCTCATCTTTTATACCAGTACATTCAACATACTGACCACATACTTTTCTTTGTGCTATGTTGTCTTATAACATAGGTTCGAGCACACAATTTGCTGACCGCTCTTAGACAGCTCAACGATACTCGGTAGCAGTAGTGGTGAGTCCTCATCCATTGAGGACATAATTTGTTTATTTAAGTTACTTTAGTGCTTTCTTATGTTCAGTCAATTGGAGTTAGTTGGAGGTCTATCCCATCTATTCCTCATGATGTTTAGAGGCTTTCAGATAATTATTTAGATAGTCAATCAATCAATTATTTCAGTGTTGTCTATTATTTTTAGATAGACAATTGATTTTTAGTATTCTGTCAGATATTTCAGATATGTTTTGATACATATTTTGGTATCCAGTTTTACAGTATCTTATCAGCTCATCTTCCATATAAGTTTTGTATTACTATTTTGTTCAGGGCTCACAGCAGGTACTAGCTCATGGGTTAGTTTGTGGTCACTTATGGTCGCAAGCACCTTTATCACGACTAGGGGGTAGCCTCGGGTTGTGACAAAACTTGATATCAGAGCCTAAGGATTTAAAGTGTCCTAAGGAGTCTGAAAGTCGTGTTGAGTAAAGTCTTGTGCATAGGTGTAAAGCGTTCCACACTAATGGACAATAGGCTATGAAATATCTTTAGGAAAGTTTCCCTTATTTTAGTGTTCATTTCGTGCGAAAGAGCCTGAGCTCTATTTAAACCCTTTTTCTAACTCATCCTTTATTTTGTTTGCAGACAATGCCTCCCAAAAGAGATAACAGAAGAAGATATGGGGATCAGCCTGCACCACTGCCTGTTCAAGAAGATCCCCTAAATGAGCATATTTCTCACACTGAATTCAGGGCCGCCTGTATGGCCTTGGCCCATTTAGTAGCTTCTTGGAACAACAAGTAGGCTGTTGCCCCAGCCAATCAATTAGCAAATACAGATGTAGTTAGGATTCGGGACTTTACTTGGATAAATCCCCTTTTGTTTTCAAGATCCAAGTCTGAGGAGGATCCGTAGGAGTTTCTGGATATGGTATAGAAGGTGACTGATATCATGGGCTTCACTTAGAGTAAGAGTGCTGAGTTGGTTGTATATCAGTTGCGGGATGTAGCTCATACTTAGTTTAAGAGGTGAAAGAAGAACTGAGGTATAGAGGCAAGGCCTATTGAGTGGGAGGAGTTTGCCATGGCTTTCTTAAATAGGTTCTTTCCACTATAGTTGAGAGAAGGTAAGGTGTAGGAGTTCATCAATTTGAAGCAAGGTAGTATGAGTGTAAAGGAGTACTCGCTTAAGTTCACTCAGTTGGCGAGGTATGCTCCTACAATGGTGGCAGATAATAAGTCTAAAATGAGTAAGTTTGTATCTGGTGTATTTGATAGTGTGGTCAAGGAGTGTAGAATTGCCATCTTTATTAAGGATATGGACCTATCTAGACTTAGGGTTCATTCTCAGCAGATCGATAAAAAGAAGCTTAAAGAGAGAAAGAGAGAATAAAAGGGACAAAACAGGTAGTTTTAACTTTTCTTAGCCAAGGCCAGAAGGTGGTAACCATTCTCAATTCCATCAAAAATTTTTAGCCCCAGCTCCATCTTCAGCTAGTGCGCCAGTGCTTAAGTTCAGGTAAGACAGTCAGGATAGAGTACCAGGCTCTAAGCTAGAGTAGTGTACACAGTGGTCGTACTAATCCGCTCTACAGGAAATGTGGTAAGAATTATCAGGGTGAGTGTAAGGCTGGTAGTGATGTGTGTTTTCGTTGTGGCAAGCTAGGTCACAAGGTTAGGGATTTCTCGAGGGCTAGTTAGTAGGGTCAGTCCCATCATTCTTCAGCTCCAGTAGGTCGCCCAACTCAGTAGGGTGCTACTTTCAGTGCAACCAGTCGGTAGCATCAAAACAGGTTGTATGCACTCCAGACTCAACATGATTAGGAAAGTTCTCCTGATGTGGTTACGGGTACGTTACAAGTTTTCCATCTTCATGTTTATGCATTGTTAAATCCCAAAGCTTCATTTTATTTAGTAACTCCTTATATAGTCGTCAACTTTGGTGTTAGTCCCAAAATATTAGCAGAGCCTTTCTCAGTGTCTACTCCAGCGGGTAAAGCTATTATAGCGAGGTGGGTATACAAAAATTACCGGTCACAGTGTCTCATAAAGTCACCTCAATTGATCTTGTGGAGTTAGAAATGATCAATTTCGATGTCATTCTCGATAGGGATTGGCTCCACTTATGTTATGCTTCAGTTGATTGTAGAAATAGGGTCTTTCAGTTTCAATTTCCTAATGACCCAGTCATTGAATGGAGGGTTAGTGCTTTTGTGCTTAGGGGACAGATTGTTTCATATTTTAAAGCAAGAAAAATTATATCTATAGGGTGTGTTTACCATCTTGTTCGAGTCAAAGACTTTAGATCTACGACTCCAATTCTCAAGTCAGTTTCAGTAGTAAGGGAATTTCCAGATGTGTTTCCTGAAAATCTTCCCAGATTTCCTCCCGAAAGAGAAATTGACTTCGAAATAGATCTCCTTCTAGATACCCAACCTATCTTTATTCCACCTTAGCAAATGGATCTAGACGAGCTTAAGAAGTAGAAAGAATAGTTAAAAATCTCTAAGATAAAGGTTTCATCAGGCCCAGTATTTCTCCATGGGATACTCCAATCTTGGTTGTGTGTAAGAAAGATGGTTCTCTCAGAATGTGCATTGACTACCATCAGTTTAACAAAGTCACAATCAAGAATAAGTATCCACTCCGCAAAATTGGTGACTTGTTCGACCAAATTTAAGGTGCCAATTATTTCTCTAAGATAGACCTCGGATCTGGCTATCATTAGCTTAGAGTCAGAGAATCTGACATTCCGAAGACAACTTTCAAAACTAGGTCTGGTTACTTCGAATTCCTAGTTATTTCTTTTGGACTAACGAATGCCCCTGCAACTTTCATGAACTTAATAAATAGGGTGTTCAAACAGTACTTGGGCATGTTCGTCAGAGTCTTCATTGATGATATCCTTGTCTATTCTCATAATGAGAATAATCATACAAACCATCTGAGAACTGTGTTGCATACCCTTTGAGCTCATCAATTGTTTGCCAAATTTAGTAAGTGTGAATTTTGGCTGAGATTAGTAGCTTTTCTTGGTCATATTATTTTCAGTGATGGAATTAGAGTTGACCCTCAAAAGACTGAAGCAGTGAGAAACTGACCTAGACCCATCTCTCCATCAGACATCAAAAGTTTCTTAGGTTTGGCTGGCTATTATAGATGGTTTGTTGAATGGTTTTCTTCTATTGCATCCCCCATATTGACTTAGAAGAAAGTCAAATTTTAGTGGTCAAATTTTTGTGAGAAGACTTTTTAGGAGTTGAAGACTCGACTCACTTTTGCCTCAGTTTTGACCTTTCCAGATGGTTCAGATGGATTTGTAGTTTACTATGATGCTTCCTGAATTGGTCTTGGTTATGTTTTGATATAGAGAGGTAAGGTCATAGCCTATTCCTCTAGACAGCTTAAACCCCATGAAAAGAATTATCCTACCCATGATCTTGAGTTGGCAACTGTTGTTTTTGACTTGAAAATTTGGAGACATTATCTTTATAGGGTTCATGTTGATGTGTTCATTGATCATAAGAGTTTACTGTACGTGTTCACGTATAAATATTTAAACCTTCATCAGAGAAGGTGGCTTGAGTTGTTAAAAGACTGATATGAGTGTGTTGTATCATCCGAACAAGGCCAATGTAGTGGCAGATGCCCTTAGTAGATTATCTATAGGTAGTGGTGCTCATGTTGAGGGAGATAAGAAAAAGTTAGTCAGTGAGGTTCATCAACTCATAAGATTAGGTGTTTTGTGTGTTATGGTTAGAGGCAGTGGATTTTAGCGAAAGCGCATAATGCGCGATATTTTATTCACCCAAGAGCTACTAAGATGTATCGTAATTTGCAAAAAATCTATTAGTGGAATGGTATGAAGAAGGATATTGTAGGGTTCGTGGCTAAGTGTCCAAATTGTCTGCAGGTCAAAGTTGAGCACCAAAGACCTAGTGGTACTTTGCAGGAGTTTAGAATCCCCACTTGGAAGTGGGAAGTGGTGAACATGGATTTTGTGATAGGGTTGCCTCGTATGCATCGTCAGCATGATTCGATATAGGTCATTTTCGATATTATGACCAAATCAGCTCATTTTTTGCCAGTTCATACTTCGTACTCAAAAGATTATGCCAGGCTTTATATTAGGGAGCTGGTTAAGTAGCACGGGATTCTATTGTCCATCATATCAGATAGAGGTACCTAATTTACCTCTCATTTTTGGAAGGCTTTTTAGAAGGGTCTTGGTACCCAAGTTTATCTTAGTACAACTTTTCATCCTCAGGCAGATGGTCAGGCAGAGAGGACCATTTAGACATTAGAGGACATATTGAGGGCATGTGTTATTGACTTTAAAGGTAGTTGGGATGACCACTTACCTTTGATTGAGTTTGCTTACAACAATAGTTATCACTCCAGTATTCAGATGGCTTCGTTTGAAAATCTCTAAGAAGGAGATGTAGATCTCTTATTGGTTGGTTTAAATTAGGTAAGGCTACATTGATAGGGCCAGATTCAATATTTGAGGCGATGGAGAAAGTTTAGTTGATTCACGAGAGGCTGAAGATAGCCCAAAGCCATCCGAAATCTTATGCAGATGTGAAGAGAGGAGATCTTAAGTTTAAGGTTGGCGCTTTGGTTTATTTGATGATTTTACCTATGAAGTGAGTGGAGATATTTGGCAAGAAGGGGAAACTCAGTCCCTAATATATTGGCCCATATAAAATCTTGAGTCATTTTGGGAAAGTAGCTTACGAGCTAGAGTTGCCTGCAGATTTGGCGTCAGTATATCCAGTATTATATATTTCCTTGTTAAAAAAATGTATTGGTGATTCAGCTGTACTTGTTCCTTTACAAGATATGGACGTTAAGGATAGTTTTTCCTACAAAGAAGTCCCCGTTGAAATTCTTGATCGTCGGATTCGTAAACTAAGGAATAAAGAGGTTCCCATGATTAAGGTTCTTTGGCAGAATCAGTCTGTTGAGGGATATACTTGGGATACAAAAGTAGATATGTGAACCAAGTACCCTCATCTTTTCTCCGCAAACCCAAATTCAGCTTAAGGTAATGATCTTTCTTAGATTGAATCTTTTTCGTTCTCAGTTTCAACTATGTAACCAATCTCATGTCATTGCATATATTTACGAAATCAATTTAGTTCATGTATCATATTTCAGACTCAGTTATGTAATCATGTTTCAAGTCATGAATGTTCAATATATGATCTCATTTTTCTCGGTAGTCTCTGACTAACCAATATTATTCGAGGACAAATATTCCCAAGTGGGAGATATTGTAATACCCCGTAAGATCTTAAGCTTGATTCAGCTCTTAGTTATTGCTTAAGGGGTCCAAGTCTTGGAATTTTTCACTAAGTGTTAAGGACATAGTCATTTTCAATACTCCTAAACTTTGATGATTTTTTTTGGTCTTCCCGACCTTAAAATATTGATTTTTTAGTTGAAATATGTTCAGGGTTGTTAAAGATATATCTCAGGGAAGTTTCAAAATTTTTGGACGGGAGTATAGGTGTGTTTGGAAAATAAAACTAGTAGACCCACTGGGATAGGCTGGCGACGCCTGATCTAGTCCACGGGAGAGATCCCATGGTGCCCGGTCTAGTCCGCTGGTATAGGGCCTATGAGGCCCGGTCTAGTCTACTAGATTAGAGCCCATGGCACAGGGCTTACCCCACCCGTCTAGAGCCCGTGGAACTCCCATGCCCATTTGTCTAGCCCTTGGCCTTTAAGCTAAGGGGTATTTGGTTCATTTTCCCTCATCTTATTTTATCCATAACATGAAATGGGGCTTCCAAAAAGGCATTATTTGCCTCTTTCACTCAAATTGCTCCGAAGAAAACCATCTTTCTTCCCTAAGAATAAATTCAAGCTTTATCCTTAAGAAATCAAAAGTTCAAACTTCCAATACAAAAAATCTTTAAGAATTCAGTTGCTAAGGTATGTGGGATGTTCATCCATGGATCCCTTCATGGAGCCCAAAAACCCTCTTTTGATTTAATTTATGAGTATATACATGTTTAAGAGAAAATAAATCCATGAATATCCTGTTAATTCAATTTCAAGTTGTGGTTACAAGTTTTTTCAAGTGGAATGAGTCATATCATGTTTTAAGTATTGTGATTCCCATGTCATGTTCAATTAATTTCAGGATAAATCCCCCAAATTATGAATTTAGCCATGTAATCATGTTGTTTCTCATGTTTAAGACATTCCTATGCTCAAGCTTACGATTCTTACATGTTTGATGAAATGTCCATGTTTTGGATCTTTGAGCTATGATTGCATATTATAGTATTTCAAGTTTGATTACATATTTTTATAATCATTCAGTATTGGTGGGTTATGAACACCTGATACTACGCATTTTACATTATTTCAAATTTTCAAGTAATGATTCAGCTAAACCATGTATATTATTATTTTTCTCAGTTGATATAACCATGATGAGTACTATCAGAAATAATGTTCTGTAAACTTAGTTCAGTTCAGTACTAATATCAGTTCAGTTGGGAATAGGATTTAGCATCGAGCAAACCTAGGGATGGGGGCTCACCCGCCTGTTAGGACTGGGTCCTTAGTAGCAGTCCCTAAGTTTCAGAACTATGTAGCCATTGTAGGATTATGAGATGTCATCCACCAGTTTAGGACTGACACTCTCTTAGGGGTTATTCGGCAGTTTAGGACTGACTCCCTAGTTCTTCGAGACATCAGATTAGTGGATCCACATTATCATCCATGTGTTAGTATCCGTGGCACGGTACTAACACCCTTCCATCTAGGGTTACAGGTTGGACCCCGATTAGCTCAGATTGGGACATGTCATTTACATGATACCTCCCATAGTCTCAATACAGTAATCAGTGTATTTTAGTTTAGGTTTGCTTGACCAGGTGTACAGATTCTCACTTATTCAATTATACAACTTTTAGTCTTTCAAATTGCAGATTATCTCGAAAACATAATTATGCTTGGTCTAGTATTCTTAGAGATTTCATGTTCATGCATGTATGCTCAATTACCTCATGCATTTCAGCCAGTCCTAATCTCATATACCGGTACATTCAAAGTACTGACTGCATAATTTTCTTTGCGCTATGTTATCTTATAACATAGGTTCAAACTCACAGTTTCCCGACCTCTATTAGATAGCTCAGCATTACTCAGCAGCAGTAGTGGTGAGTCCTCATCCATCGAGGACATGATTTGTTTATTTAAGTTGCTTCAGTTCTTTCTTATGTTTAGTCAGTTGGAATTAGTTGGAGGCTGATAAAGTTTAACTCACTACCATAATTGAGGGGTGAGTAGGTCGTTGTCAAGTAACCCAATGTAAGTTGGGGTTGAATCTCGAGGAGTGAATTCTATAGACTTCAGGCCTATGGGTATCCCAATTACTATAAGGTCATCCGAAGTGCTAAAGAAAAAGACATGTATAATTAAATAGAGGGATTTGTTTGGGAACCTTTTTTCTTACTACCTATAGCAAGTAATTAGTAAACGATATCTTTGATTTGAATTCAAGGTTTGGAGAAATCTTAGGATCATGTATCCTTAGAGGTGAAGCGTGTGGTATAGTGTTGGTTTAGTATGGAATTTAGTTGTTAATTAATAGATAGGCTAATTCAAAGGTTGTTGAGGTCAATCTTTCAATAAAACTCCAATGATTTCACTCATTGGCTTTTTCGAGCACCTAACAAGTATGGAGTTTGTATGACCACTCAAACCTCAACCAAGCATCCCTATTTCTAGGATGATGCTCTTGATATGAATTACATCCCTAAATACTTATTTTTAAGATTGCACAGGATAGTAACCCATAGGCTTAGTTTTTCACATTGCCTTATCCCCCGATAACCCTCTTTCGAGAATGTTATGGGTTACCTGATATTCATCTAAGTCCCTCTTTTGAGGATGACAAAAGGTTTCTAGAGCTTGGAGCTTTCACCCATCAAACCCATTTGGAAATTTAGAGTTTTCACCCATCAAATCCCAACTCATAAACTTAAGAAATGGTGAAACCCATACTCAACAACTAAAATCCATGCAAACAAATCAATACCCACACACAATCACGCACTAATCAACACAATCCCAAGACCAAATTATTTAGCTGCTCATGAATAAAGTAAAGAGAAATATACCATATGGGTCATTCAAAGCATCCATTCTTCAACAAGAAACTAGGAAATTGATCCTCCCAAAATTAATTACACACTTGCCCAAAATTAGGGTTTCAATTCTTGAATTCCAAGATATCTTATGAGCGAAGTTATCCTAAAGACAAAGGGTTTTTTGCTTAAATATGGCTTGAGATGCATCTAAGTGCTTTTACAGATCTGCCCCCAGGCCTGTTCATGCTTAACCGCGATCGTGGACATCTGTCCACGACCGCAACCCTGCGACTGTGATTTTGTGCTGTGATTGCCTTGCTCTGAGCGTCTTGACTGACCGCGACTGTGGATAGAGATTGCGGTTGAGGTAACCAATGCTGATGTAATCCAGGTCTTTATCTGCACTCTTTCTTTCTTCCTTTTTATCATTTTCAGCTTCAATCACATCTTTTGGTTTTCTCAACTTTATGCCTGCAAAGAGTGGATATTAATGCATCTAACCATAGATGTTGTCTCATTTATTCGTTCAAAACAAGGTAATGTGCACAAAAAATAAGTGCGAATGAGTAGTAAACTCACCAAACATCAACACCCCAACTTAAGACCTTGCTTCTCCTCAAGCAACGCTACCACTTATTATGAGACAATTTGGTATGTACGCCCTTTTACTATCACTTCAATGATCATAAAGACTCAAGCTTGATTACCACTACTAAAAGCATTTCACACATGGGAAAATAAGTTTCTAACCACTCCCCTTATTATAAAGTTGAATCGCGAAGGATGCAATAGACTTTGGTGAGCAACCATGTAACAACTACTAACACTCTAAAAATGACTTGCATGTTATACCTTATTTACCTCATTGTGCGGGAGATGACAAAATCACCCACCTCAACTAGCTCGCACGCCTCCTTATGAGAAATAAAAATTTCACACACCTAGTTACTTATCATGCAAAAAGGAATTTTAAGTACGACCACTTACTCTCTCAAGAAATTCTCCATGTTAACAAGTACCATGCCATAGGCTTGCCCCTATTCTCAATCACTACTACAATGACTATACTTGGTTGGGAATCACAAAGGGCTTGTTGAGCTTGTAATATAGGTTTAGGGTAGGGTAGGAGATCAACTTAGGAACACAAGCTTTGAACTTCTATGTCTTACTCTTATCATGCTTCACTTATTGGACACTTCTTTTCACTTTACTACTTTGCCTACCTTTGCTTTTTCTAGGCTTTCCCATTTTTCTCTTTTTCTCTTCTTCTACAACCCTTTTTTTTTTTAATTTTTAGATAAATCCTTCCTTTCTTTTATGGGATCATTTCTTTATTTAAATCCAAAAAGCTTTACTTTTTCAAGATTGTAGGGACCTTCTTAAGACTTCATGGCCTAGCTATACTTCTTTAGCTTTCCACCACCCCCAACTTAGGCTTTTAGCCTCAATTTGTATTCTTAGGTTCAAAGAGGATAGGGTTCAAAAGCGGATGAGTAGACGGGTCACGGCTTGTAATGTATTTGCCAAAGAAAGGTCCAAAGGGTTGAAGAGGGTAACTAGGGGTAACTCTTATATATTGGTAGGATCTTTAGGATAAAGTGAACTTCCAAAATCATAAGATGGCCTATGATCATTTTACCAACCAAGAACAGGCAAACATTAGCTTTCAAAGACTAAGGAGGCAAGTTCTAGATAGTACAAGTACACATGAGATGGAGACAATTAACCTCACACACATGGCATGTAAATGTCATTAAGGGGATTCAATTATTCTACCCGCTTGACAAATACGAAGTATTCATTGTTTTTCTGAAGTCAACTTTTGAAGTCATAGGAAGAGGGAAAAATTTCATCATAAAGTTGCTCACGCCCATGCCTTCGAATATTTTGAAATTTCTAGAGGAGGGGGTTGTTTGCTTTTGCATCAGCACCACATATGATTTTCTAATCATGGAAACCATCCAAGTTATCATCTCACATTGAAGTTTACAGTATGGGGGAACCACCATATGGTTACTCCGACTTCACCAATGGATCTTAATGCAACCCCAAATTAGCAATGCTACAGGTATTTAGACTTCTCTTGCATTTTAAGGCCGTGATGCCACGGGTACTTAGACTTCCCCTACACCTATGGTTGGAAACCCAATCACGAAGGAAAAGCTCATCTAATGAAATTTAGGCTAAAATATCCAACTCAGAAGAAAATAGTTAACCTAGGCAAATGTGAACACCATCAGAGTGCCCGAATATTACAACCCAAATAAGGATTACGATAAAAATTATCCAAAAGAATAGAAAAGTGTGCAGCAATATAAATAATACAATCCCAAATGAAATTAATAAGGAAACAACCCTAACCAAAAAGGTTACAGTGTCCCTACTGTATGAATAATCAAAGTTAACAAAGAGATAAGGGTGCTCCCTGAAACTCCATCAAAGGTTGCTATTCTTTTCAGACTTTGCACCATCAGCAATTATCTTGAGATTATATCATTCTTGCATGTAAGAATTTGAGCAAGAGTGCGAGGAAATTAGGGAGATAGTCGATGAATCAACTAGCTTCTGTTACCGCGATCACAGCTGACTAACTGCAATCGTGGACAAACAGATAGCCATGATTGCGCCTGGGGACCGCAGTCGAGATAAACAAGGGCATGTCTGCTCCCCTACTTTTCCCCTGTTCAGTGTTTCTGCTCACTTGAAGCTTATTACTCCTTTCATTGGCTTTCACCTCAAACTATACATACTTCTTTCTTTCTAAGCTTATGCAAAGCTCTCCATAGTGTCACACATGCATGAGTTATTTATATACGAAAACTAACCATCAAAACCATAAAAATATTATAAAAAGGATATGAGTCATGCTCATGGAATTTGTGGGTTTCCTTCCACACAGTGCCTTAGTTATCATCGTGGAACAACGTTGGCATGTATCAATTTGTCAAGGAGGGTCCACAGGACCCCACTTATCAAACTCTCCCTCATCAATTAACAGACCAACAATGCTTTTCACCTCTTTCTTTTCTTTGTCAATTAGACTTTGGGAAAGCCTTTCTTTTGATCGATCATTGGGTAATTTTTCACCCAAGTCCTCTGTCATGTGCTCTTCTTTTATCCTTTTACCCTCTGCATGCATCGCCAATATTTGATCATTATTTTAGAGGTTGGCGATTGTGCCAAAGTAGATTTCCCACTTAGTTTTAGCATCTAGACGTGCGATGATTAGATCTATTGGATTTTCCAATTCTTTAATAAAGACCAAAAGGGAGACCACCGTTCTATAGAGTGAAATGAAGAAATTTTTTAATTCAGGACCATTTTGTCCGTTCCCTCAAATTTGTTCAAAATTTTTGCAAGGAGATTATTCGTTCTACCTCTGTTAGCATCAATGGAGCTTGACTCTTTGTTAGAATCCCAATCATGATGAGGTGCAAAATAACAATCTTCATACTCCTGTTCTCTTCAAACTTGACTACCAACCTAATTTATCCAACTTTGATTCCCACCTTACCTATGGTAGGTCAGGCGAGAACCCTCTGAGGGGTTTTCTAAATACCCAATTTCTTCATCATCTTTGCCATGGGATTTTGGTGGAGCACCCATGACATACTTAGTTAGGAGCTCAAGTTGAGTCAATATCTTTGCCAAGGTTTCCTCTTGCTCATCGCCCCGGTTTTATTGTTCCTTGCTAACCATGGGCTTGAGTGAAGAGCTAGTAGAGATGTGGTAATATCGGGTATGTTATTCCTGATTTTGATTAGTTACCTCTCTCAACATTTTTGTAGCTGTATTGAAATGCAAGTTTAAGAAAGGCCCTTCTGCCGCATTGTTTACCACCATTTGGTTCAAAGACTCAAGTGCCTGATAGAATATTTGAAGAAGTGTCTTCCCCAATATCTCATGGTTTGGACATTGGGCTAACTTTCTATGAAATCTCTCCCATAATTAGTGAAGTGGTTCCCCACTCCTTTGTCTAAAATTCACAATTTTATCCCTTGGTTGATAGACCTTGGAGGGATGGGAGTATTGATATAAGAAAATCCTTGTGAGTTCACTCTATGAAGTGAATGAGTTCGTAGGGAGTGAGCGAAACCATAACAATGCTTCAGCCGTTAGTGAGAATGGGAATAGATGAAGTCGAAAGGCCTCTTGAGTGGTGCAAGGAATGTTAAGTGGTGTGCACACCTCCAAAATGATCCTTAAGTGAACATATGGGTCTTCATGTTCTTGACCTCCGTATAGCCCTTTTATTTGTAACACATGAATCATGGTACTAGTCACATAGAACGTCCCACCCCCATGATGACATGGGATACAGTTTTCACTCACATGGCCCCTATCATTTAAGTTGCTCTCTCCCTAAGTATCATCGGATGGTTCCACATGATTAGGGCCTTCACTCATGGATCTGTTTATGCTATAATTACCTAAAAAGATTCAAAAACAACAAGAAAAATAAAGTGTGACACTTCGGATGCTCCAAAGTTAGAGTAACACCACACAAGAAAAATCTAAACTTTACTCCCCGACAATGGTGCCATTTTGATAATGCTCAACTCACTCCCATAATTGAGGGGTGAGATGGTCGTTGTCAAGTAACCCAATTTAAATCAGGGTCAAATCTCAAGGAGTGAATGCTATAGACTTCAGACCTTTGGGTATTCCAATTACTATAAGGTCAACCAAAATGCTAAAGAAAAAGACATGTATAAATAAATGGGGGGATTTGTTTGGGAACCTTGTTTACTACTACCTTTAGCAAGTAACCAGTAAACGATATCTTTGATTTGAATTCAAGGTTTGGAGGAATCTTGGGATCATGTATACTTAGATGTGAAATGTGTGGGATAGTGTTAGTTTAGTATGGAATTTAGTTGTTAATTAATGAATA
The DNA here is from genome assembly GCF_002878395.1 of Capsicum annuum. Lineage (NCBI taxonomy): Eukaryota > Viridiplantae > Streptophyta > Magnoliopsida > Solanales > Solanaceae > Capsicum > Capsicum annuum. The sequence continues at coordinate 71,145,368 of NC_061121.1, forward strand.
GGCTAAGTCAAAGGTCGTTGAGGTCAATCTTACAATAAAACCCTAAGGTTTCATTCATTGTCTCTTTTGAACACCTAACAAGTGTGGAGTTTGTATAACCACCCAAAACCTCAACCAA
>NC_061121.1:71148485-71154590 GCF_002878395.1 Capsicum annuum
AATTTAGATGTATATTAAGTCTTTAAATAACTCCCAGCTATCAGACGAATCAAAATATTCCTTACCAATTGAATTCTTGGGAAGGATATTGCTATAGTCAACTTTGAATGAGAATATCTCTCATTATACTACGAATTTTTGAGCTCATTACCTACCAAAAGATATATAATTGAATTAGCTTTCCAATGATACCAATTTTGCCTAAATTCGATATCGAAGCAAGGAGTTATGCCCATTTTACTCTGGCATGTCAGGCTGGGAAACTGAGTGACGACATTCATGATAAGCTGTCACGCCCTTGATGGCCTATCACCAATGTTGTTAGCCGTGGGCAGATTTTTACCCCCAGTGACGACATTTTGTGACAAGTCATCATGCCCATGATGGCCTATCACCAACGTCTTCAACCTTAACCAGAAAACCAAGATTTTACCTCTTTGTGATGATAATTTGTGACAACCTATCACCAGTATGACGGCTTGTCACAAATGTCGTCGGCTATTTTTTCCAGCAATTGAGGGACGTTTTTGCAAGGTTATTTTGGTTATTTCGTTTACTTTCCATGACTTATAACCCTCAAGAAGCGTATTATATTTCATTCTCTTTAGTTAAACATCTTAAAAAGCTCTCTCATACACTCCCAACCACAAGATTAAGGTTTTCTCTAAAGATCATCTCCTTAAGAACAAGAACATTCTCTCCCAAAGAGGTTAAACCCTAGTTAAGAAAAATCAGGGACAAGCCTAAGAATTTCTTCAAGAAAGTTCAAAAAACATTAGATCTCTTTCAAGATCAAGCTTTAAGGTATGCGTAGTGTTCATCCATGGGTCCCTTTCATCCATGGAGCTCAAGAATCATGTTTTAACTTATAAATTATGATTTTCTTGTTGTGTTATGACTATATTCTTGTTGATTATTGTTGTTTGGATTCAAGGTTGTATCTTGATGTGTTTTTCATGAAGCATATGAGTTGGTTAGTTGAAACCTATGAATTTTGGATAGATTAAGATTATCAAATTGATAAGTACACCTATGCCCAAAGTTGTGCATGTAAGGTGTTTGATAAAATGCCAAGAATGATAGAATCCATATTTTTATCACTTAATAGTGCTTAAATGACAAGCCCATGTTCTATTATTTATGATTCCACATGAACTCCATGTTATTATTGTATGTTATTGTTGTGATATGGAATGAGCATGATATTGAAGCAACGCGAGTATATACATGTTGTGCGCATCCCTTCTATGTATAATATGTTGAGAACCAAGTGTAGTATGAAATCCCCTACTCATGATATTGTGAATTATGGACTCTATTCTTATGATCAAATCAGTCATGTTTGTCAGTTTCCTTCTATCGAGTTTTAGGGGTACTTGTACCCAAAATACTATAGTTGTGTGCCTATTGCCATGTTATGTTATCACGATACTCAGGAAAAATCAGAAATCTCAGCAGTCTCATTAATTCAGTAATCTTAGTGATCTCAGTAACAATAGTATTCCTAGCGATCTTAGTAATTTCAGAACTCTCAGTCAGTCCTCAGAACTTAGTACGTTTCTTCAGTCAAGGAAACTCAGTAAACTTAGTTTAGCTCCGCTAAATAATACCACTAGTATCAGTTCAGTTAATCAGTATCAGTTTAGCTAATCAGTTTAGTTCAGTTATTCAGTTTAGCTCAGTTATCCAGCTTAGTGTCTTTCAGATGGGAGTAGGATTCAGCATCAAGTGAGCCTAGGGATGGGGACTCACCTGCTAGAAAGGATGGAGATCCCTAGAAGTAATCCTTCAGTTCCACAACTACGTAGCTAGTGTAGGTACAAGACGTCACCCATTAGATAGGACTGGCATACTCAGGGGTCACCCGCTAGCACATTTATATGTATAGGACTGATCCCAGGAGTCACCTGCTAGATTAAGACTGACTCCACAGCAGTTTTCTTTACTGGTGGCGCGGTACTGACACCCTTCTAGTCAGGGTAGAGATTGGACCCCAGTCAGCTTAGCATGGGGCATGTCGGTTAGATGAATATATCCCACAGTTTTAGTTACAGATTCAAGACTGTCAGATACAGTTAACTCAGTTCAGTAGTACAGATTCAGTACTATTAGAGAGAGTCAATCTGTATCATTATAAATAGACTTTAATATCACCTATTAGACAGGGCTAATCTCAACTATAGTTAATCAGTATCAGAATTATCAGATTTAAAGATCACCCGCTAGATCGGACTGATCTCAAATTTAGTTACTTCATATAGAACAAAACTCAAATAGTTCCATCAAAACTCAGACTGCTAAATACAGTTGCTCAGTATCAGTTACATCGGTCTTGTCGATCATCACAGTTATATCAGTTATGTTAGTTATCATAGCTTATGTTATTAGTATTCGATTTCAGGACTATTAGACATAGTCAATCAGACCAGTTCTTCATAATTTGAACTGTAAGAAATATTCATTCATCTATTCAGTATCTTAGTATCCGTAAAGTCATGTCGTCAGTATTCAGACTCAGTAGTTAGAATCACCACGAGTTCAGTTATAGTTTCTTATGCATGTATGTATTCTCACATTCATATTAGTCAGCATTATTCATGTATATAACCCTTTGCATTTAGCCTACCTCACTTGTATACTCAGTACATTCAGACGTACTGACGCATTTGTGCTATGGTGCTTTCTCTTATGTTACACCATAGCTTCAGAGGAATATGTTCTAGATCAGCAGTAGCATTCCAGTCGCAGAGTTTCAGTGAGTCCTCATCCATTCGAGAATGATATTATTTTATTTTATTTATTATTTCAGTTCAGTTTTGCTAGATGGAGTTAGTTGGAGACAAGTTCCTCCAACTCCTTACTTAGATAGTATTTAAATCTTTCAGATTTAGTTTAGATTTAATTTAGACTTCAGTTGTTTGTGGGTATTTTCCACCCTTATGGATATTACGTTTGTCAGATATTTTATTCAGTTAAGCCTTATGGCCTATTGTTTATGTTTTTCGACATTATTATGTCATATATTGCAGTGTACAGGTACAGATATCAATCATGGGTTAGCTTGTGGTCCTTCGGGGTTATAAGCACCATGTAGCATTCCGATTTAGAAAAATCAAGGTGTTACAACACCTGTTAGTGACTGCAACTTGGCAACTATGATTTTGTGTTGCAATCGCGTTGCTATGACCATCTTGACTAATTGATACAAGTCAAATGGCCACCTTAGCTTTTGAAGACATCCTATGAGGCCACCACAAGAAGAACCCAATTGTGGTCACATTGAGGGCACGATAGCATGCATGGGGGACCCATTTTAAGCCCACAATAGAACAATCTTGTGTATGGAAGGTTGCTTGAAAGCTTCCCTTGATGAGATGCCCGAGAGGTCTAAGTGTTGAAGAATAATTGTGAAGACCAAAAGGATTCAAGGAAAGTCATATGTTGAAGTGTGAAGAAGACCACATCAAAACACTACATGATCACCCATTCATTAAGGGTGTAATGGTCTTTTTATGCTTTTTCTTTACACTTCATAGGAGCCCCTTTTCATTAAGGGTATTTTGGTCTTTAATTTAATAAGTATAAATAGACTTCTTAGGCTTATTTTTCATTAGACTTTGATGAATTGAAATTGAGTATTACTCTTAGTTTAGTTTCTTGCTTAGTGTAGGGCTTGGATAATCCATATTAGTGTAGGTCTTGGATAAGACATCAAAACTTGAGAGATTAACACATTTGATGGATTTCACTTATGTTGATCAATTGGCAAGAAAGGTGTGATTGAGGGAGTATGAGCTCCTTTGGTCCACCTAAGAGGAAGGTTTGATCTCACATTGGTGATGTGTGTTTGAAGGTTTGATACACCTTCTATGGATATTCATTGGTGGAAGTGAAGGTCATTCTATCTATCTTTACTTTTATGCAAATCTTTTTCTTCATCCCCTTTCTTTGTGCTGTTTTTCCTTTTATGTGTTTGCTGGTTTTTGCATCCTAGTATCTATTTCGTGAATTCCTAGTCTTTTCTTGTATCATTTGGTATCAAAGCCATGTTTTAGGGTTGTAGAACAACCCTAAGTCTTGGATTATTGATTACCTTGAAGAAAATCAACAAAAAAGAGTGTAGAAAATTGAAAATCTCACAAAAAAATTCTTAACCCGTCTTTGTGTTTTGATAGATTTTTAGATCTTAGATATACTTTGTTTTTGTGTGTTTTGTTGGTTTAAAGTGTAAGATTCTTGTTCCCTAGAACCTAAGGAGTCTAGATCTACATTTGGAACAAGATTTGGTTGAGTTTGAGCTAAGAACCTCCATGGATATGGTGTTTTGAAACTTTTTGAGCATAGATCCGTGTGGGTTTTGAAGTTGGACGTTGGTTTGTTGCTAATTTTTAGTTATTTTAGTTCACCTTGGCCTAAGGAACCTAGATTTACAAGAAAATACAAATCTGGGATTCATTTGGTTAGGGGTCAAACTTTGGTCAACTCTTAAATATTCATCTTGTTCTTCCATGTTCATCAAGTCTTGCTAAGGAAGAATATTCAAAGAGTGTGTTTGATCCAAAAAAGGAGAATAAAGAGAGTGTACTTGATGTTTGTGAACTAATATTCCTTGGCATATTTATTCTCATCTAAAAGAAAGAAGAGACAAAGGGAATAATCAAGTACAATTGCATTTATTAGGGGTGGACCAATCCATTTTGAATTCATTTGAAGCTCCAAAAGGGCTCCAAACCTTCAATTTTTCCCTCTCAAACGAAATTTCTTCTTCTCCTAAGTGTATTTGGCTGAAACAAAGTTTTGGGGAAAATTGAAAATCCGAAAAGTGATATCCAACCATAAGCTATCACGTCATTACTTTTATGAACAACCACATTGAGTTCTAAATTAGATTTTCTAGTTTCTAGTTTTTTATTCTAGTTTCTTATAAGTCAATTGTATCCCTAATTAGTAAGCTAGTAATTAACTACTAGTTTGATAATTAGATTAGAGTCCGTTTGTTTCGCGTCTTCAATTTTTGTGTGTTTTTCTCATTTTTAAATTTGTAGTGGTTTGATGGTTCAAGTCCGTACATCATTTTATTTGAGTATTATCAAACAATAATTGATTTCAGACCAAAGCATATTCACCACTCATTCACTTGCCAAGTATTGCCAAGTATTCAACACTTGTGAGACCAAGTGTGAGGTAAGAATCCGAGAGTGAGAGAGTTGGTGAGGATATTTGAACTAACTTGTTTGTTTGTTTTGTAGGTTTTTTTCTTTCTTTTAGGTACCATAGCTACCTATAGTTTTGATGCCACGTTTGATCGTATCAATGACAATATTCGTAGCTTTATTGAAGATATGCGCCAAATGTTTAGTGCACTAAATCTCAATTTGGAAAATAGAGATGAAGAGGTGAATCAAGGGAGAAGGCTTGACAAACTCCCTTGTGATGTGAGATTCTCAAAGGAGAAAATGGCCTGCCATGATCCGAACCAAGGCAAAGAAAAATGTACTCAAGAACATAAAGGTAAAATAACAAACTCTTACACTTTTGTACATGTGGGCGATGATTGTGTGGCTAGTATCCCATTGAGCATGAGTGGTAGCTTATGTATTTGTGAGTCTATTGATTCTTTGCCTCTTGTTGATGATGTACTTGTTATAAGTGTGGATACACTAGTTGATCCTATTGATGATCGAATTGACTCTTCTTGTGAGATCAATTTAAGTCTACCTAGTGTTAAAGCCATTGTGTTGAATGATAATACATCATCTATTGATTCTTTACCCTTTGATAATGATGTACATATTGTGAATGTGGATACACTAGTTGATCCTATTGATGACCAAATTGACTCTTCTTGTAAGATCAATTTATGTCCACCTAGTGTTGAAGCTAATGTGTTGAATGATAGTACATCATCTTGTGGGAATTGTGTTGATCAACTTATGTGTGAAATTCGTCCACCACTTGAGGATGTATGTGATATGTTTAATGGATCTCAAGTGAGTGATGATGTTGAAAATATTGATCAAATAAATAGTAGCATGACCTCTAGTGAATGTTCTGCTAACGGTTTTGCTCATAAGGATGATTGTGTATTTGAAACTTCTTTGGAAC
>NC_061121.1:71157590-71169414 GCF_002878395.1 Capsicum annuum
ATTAATACATTTGATGGATTTCACTTGTGTTGATCAATTGGCAAGAATGGTGTGATTGAGGGAGTGTGAGTTCCTTTGGTCCACCTAAGAGGAAGGTTTGAGCTTACATTGGTGATGTGTGTTTGAAGGTTTGATACACCTTCTAGTGCTATTCATTGGTGGAAGTGAAGGTCTTTCTATCTATCTTTACTTTTATGCAAATCTTCTTCTCCATCCCCTTTCTTTGTGTTATTTTTCCTTTTATGTGTTTGCTGGTTTTTGCATCCTAGTATCCATTTCGTGAATTCCTAGTATTTTCTTGTATCACTGATCGTGACAGTGGATAGAGGACCACAATCGTGGTAACTGAGGCTGATGTACAGGTCTTCAGCCACACTCTTTCTTGCTCCCTTTTTATCATTTTTAGCTCCAATCCAAATCTTTTGGTCTTCTCAACTTTACGCCTGCAAAGAATAGATATTAGCGCATTTATCCATAGATGTTGTCTCATTTATTCGTTCAAAACAAGGTAATGTGCATGAAAAATAAGTTTGAACGAGTGATAAACTCACCACTCATCAGAGGTCTGTCCCATAAACTCTTCATAATTTTTAGAGGCTTTCAGACAATCAGTTAAATAGTCAGTCAGTCAGTTATTTCAGTGTTATCAGTTGTTTTCAGATAGACAGTTAATTTCTAGTATCTTATCAGATATTTCAGACATATTTTGATTCGTATTTTGGTATCTAGTTTTATAGTATATTATTAGTTCACCTTCCGCACAAATGTTGTATTACTATTTTGTTCAATTCTCAAAGTAGGTACCAGCTCATGGGTTAGCTTGTGGTCACTTGTAGCCTTAAATACCGTTGTCGCGTCTAGGGGGTAACCTCGATTCATGACATCCTTTGTCTTTTCCCTATTTTTCACTGTTGTTGCTACATAATTAAGGCTAATTGCTTTAGCTTATAGTCGATTTGTATCAAAGAAATTCCCCCACCTCTTAGTTAGTTCTTCATTGAGAACTAACTTTCTTTGTGAAGTCTTATATGTAGGTGATTTATCTAGTTTTTCCTCTGACTGTATCACTTTATTCCCCACTATAATGTCCTTGGATTTGAGATTGGCCGACATTAAAAATGTTCCATTAAATTTTAGGGTCACCTCTTTTGTTAAAAGCAGCACTGTTCCATTGGTTACTTGCCCTCACAAGTACTTGTTTCCCCTAATCCATCATTCACCACTAACATTGATGTCTACTGTGTGTTCACTTTTTTTTATCATCCTCATACCATTTTTTATGAATAAGAGCACTTTACCAAGTCACACTAATGTTTACCTCTAAAGAAAAACTATTTATGAGTTCAATGAATGTGACTAAAATCTTGGAACTAGTAAGATGCATCTTACTATCTGTTGAAAATCATAAGGAACATTAGATTCTGAATACTCATTCAAAATTTTACTTCAACAGGATGTTTCATGCAATTTTACAAGAATCTAGAATTATATGTTCATAAGACGCCAAACATATATGTAAGCTGCATTCAAAATCATGCATAAAATAATATTCATAGTTATGAGATGTTTGGAAACATGGATACTGAAAAAATTCAAATTTGGGATATTTGGGAACTTGCCTTTATTCATGAATTTCATTAAAACTGAACTTTGAAGGCAACTTTAGGTATGATGTGAACGAATACCCTCATTAAATATCCATATACCTGGAGTTTGGACAATTTTTTTTAAGAAATTAGACCTTGATGGACCATTTTTGATAAGAACTTTGACCTTGAAGCCTCTGGGGAAAGAACCCCAGCTTTCTTCTGTTTTAGATAAAAGAATCATTCTATGTTGTTTTTCTACGATTGTTTTAGAGAGAATAAAGATAAAGAAGCTTCAAAGTCCCTTTAACCCCATCCCAATAGGCTTTAAAACACATAGTATTAGTCTAGAAAATCAAGAACGTATGAAACTATCCCTGGGAAACCATTTTAAAAAGACTATTGAATATGACGGATGAGTCTCAAGACAACTCATTGTGTCCTACAACAACTCATAGTTTGAGTCATTATGTAGGGTCTATTTTTGGGGCCCTAGATGATGGGTGGTCATCACGACTCATGGTGACACCCAATGACTCATTGTTAAAGGTCGCCACCACAGGGCAAAATTATTAATATTCATAACTTTCACTGAATCTCTCAAGATGGGTGCACATGATAAATCATTAGAATTGATGACAACTCATCAACACTAAGTCATTGTCATTATGTAGAAAAATAATTCTTCAGGACTTTTGTCTAAACATTCATGGTGGTTCACCCAATGAGTCTTTGGTACTAACCATGGCTCGTTGTGTGAGTCATTTTGTAAAATTGTATGCTATTTTCTACTCTGATCCTGAGATATGATCTTCGGTACTTTTAGGATGTTACACCTACAAACTTGAAGTGCCTGGTGTCCAAACTTTGCATCTACATGATGTACTATTTACTCCCATCAGTTCATCAAAATCTAGTCTCTGTGACAATGTCAATTAAGTTATAGTTTAATTTTTTCCTCGTGAACATGGTATGAATATATATTTGGCCAAGATAAAATATGACGCTGGTTAATTTCATGTTTGATTTTTATATTGGATATTGTTAAAATCTACATAAAAATAATATTAATTTTTCTGTATTTACGTCAAATTCTCTTGATATGAGTGATAAAAATACTTGACATGCTAGGCATGGCCATATTTATCAATAAAGAATGAATTACTTAGATAAAAAAAGGTCTTCTTGGCTCCATAAATAAATTAGAATTATCTACTTATTAAGCATGCCTAACAAAAAAAACTACAAAAAATTATTTTGAAAAGGCACAAGAGTTGATACTTCATTGCATTAATTTATTCTGACATATGCATTTCAATGAATGTAAGAGAAAGATATATTGCTATTTACTTTATCACTTTTATTGATGATTTTACTCAATTTGATTTTATATATTTGACTTCTCACAAATCTAAAGTTTTGAGTTGCTTCATTGAGTTTATGAGCTTTGTTGAAAATCAACTAAATAAAAAAAGTTAAAGCTCTAAGAATTGATCGATGAAGAGAGTATTTGTCTTATGAGTTCAAATGATTGTGTGATGAAAAGGAAATTCAAAAACTATTAACTACTCCTTATACTCTACAACAAAATGTTATTGTAAAACAATGAAATAGAACCTTGTTAGAAATTGTTAGGTCAATGATAGTGCAAGCAAAATTGCCTATCACCTATTGGGGTGATGTTTTTCTCACTAATGTATTTGTGTTTAATCGTGTCCGTTCTAAATTAATTACAACTATAACATATGAGTTATGGACTAAATGAAAACTCGATTTTAGCATTTTTTTTAGCCTTGAATTTTGCTGCTTTTATTCATAATCCTTCTTTACAATATGAAAAATTAGGTTTAAGGTGAAGGAAGTACTTTTATATGATACTTTGAAAAGTCTAAGGTTCGTACGTTCATTGGTGAACAATATAGTTGCATTATAACTGATATTGAGTCCCATGATGTTACATTCATAGAGAATGATTTTTCTAAGTGGGGAGAGATAGGTCAAGACTTATCTATTTATGAAACTACATATTAAATCACTTCCGCAACAAACATTCAAATGGATTTGAGATGGAGTCATGTGTTAATAATGGTTCAGTTCCTATTTTCACAAATTCTTGTCATATTGTTGGTCCAAGTGGAAGTAACTTATTAATGACAAATCGAATTGTCAATCTCAACCTCAATGAAGAAGTCATTGACAAATTTCTCATGATCTATTTGAGATCGAAGTGAAAACATTTATGGTTACTCTAGATTACACACCCTGTTAAAGAAAAATGGTTAAAATTAATGAAGAAAAAGATGGAGTCAATGAAATATTACCAAGTAAAGGAATTAATTAATCTACATATAGGCCAAAAATTAATTAAAAATATGTGTATTCTTAAAATCAAGCTTAAGAAAGATAATAGTATAAAATATTTGAAACTCATCTAGTAGCTAAGGAGTATACACGACAGAAAGTGATTGATTATGAAAAAAAAATTTTATGTGTTGTACATTTTACTTTAATAAGATTAATTTTGTTTATAATGGATATATTGGATCTTGTTTGAGTTAAAAAAATGTAAAAACTATATTTCTTAATGGAAAACTAAAAGAAGAAATCTATATAAAAAACCTGTAGGTCTCGTGAAAAAGGCAAAAAGAAATAAAGTATGTCAACTTTAAAAGTCGATTTATGGCCTTAAATAGCCTTTTAGATAATGGTATTTATATTTTTATTATGCAATAATATTGTATGATTTTGTTGTGATTCATGAAGATTGTTGTTTAAACATCAAAAGATTCAAATATAAGTATGTAATCTTATCATTATATGTAGATGGCATAATTATAGATGCAAATGATATCAAGTATGTAAAATAAATAAAAGATGGTTATCACCTACTATTGAGATGAAATATAGGGGTGAAGCATCATACATTTTTGTAGTTATGATTCCAAGAGGTCGTTCGAAAAGATTGTTATCTTTTTCATAAGAACCTCACATTAAAAAAAGTTCTTAAACTCTTTAATGTGTAAGATTGCAAATCCATAAACACTTCAGTTTCTAAAAAATAAAGTTTTAAATTGAAGGATGTGTCCTCAGACTCTATATAATAAGAAACAAATGAGAAAAGTTCTTTATGTCAATGCAATCAGAAGTCATATGTGTGCTATGATGTAGACAAGACTCGATATATGTTATGTCATTGCATTAGTTAGAAAATATCAATCCAACCTAACAGCACAATATTGAAAAATATTTGAAAGGATATTGTGGTATCGTAAAGGAACAACTGGCTATTCTGTATGTAAGGAAATAATCTGCAAGTCAAAGAATGCATAGATGCTGATTGGGGAAGAGATTTGAATTAGAGAAACTCTACCTCTAAATACGTAATCTTTCTTAACAATGACATCATATCATGGAGTAGAAAGAAGCAGTCATGCCTAACCTTATTTATAATGATTATTGAATTTGTAGCACTTTCACCTATTGTGCAAAAAGTTATTTGGCTTAAATAATTTCTGGTCTAGTGGGTATGTATAACAATGTTGTGATAGTCATGATACAACACCTATACGAAGGATTCAAATTATCATGAGAAGATGAACTATATTGACATAAAATATAATTTTGTAAGAGATATGGTTGTACGAAAGAAAGTGAACGTGAAATATATATCTACACATCCAATGAAAGTAGATCCTTTAATGAAACCCTTATCATGTGATGCTCATGAAAGACATGTGAATTCATTGGGTTTACGTAGATGTTGATATATTTATATTTTATATTTCTCAATATGTTCATGTAATTTTACATTATTGAAGTTAATGTTAGTTTATGCCTAATTTTTCATTCTTGTTGATTGATATAGATATATTATTTTTATGTGGTGTACATAAATTTTGTGAGGATAAAAAAATATATTAAACAGACAAGAGATTGGCCTATTCACACATGTAATCGCCCCTATTGTCTATACGACAAGTAGAGATAAGACAATTATAAACTAATTATTATCAGAAGGGATAACAAAAGAGACTTGAAAGTTTATAATCAGAATGTTGTTTCTTAAATTGTGTTTAATTATCTATGATTAAAATGAGTTAGCTTGTTTCTAATGTCAGATGTGAGTTATGAAAAAAAAATAATTAAGTAAATTTGTGAACTCAAAGTTAGACATTAGTTGTCTGAACTATCATCTACACAGTATTTTATTTATAAAAGACATATCCTTCATGAAAAAAAAGTCATACTATGATACATGTTTCATACCATGTATGCTTATACTGACTGATAAGGGAGATACAAGTTTAGTCTTAACATGCTATAGCATGAAAACCTAAAAATTATAAGTATTTCTTCCACAATATGCTCTCATGACTTCAATGGGTTTCTTGAGGTTCAATTTGGTGTTTGATATTTTAATATATTTTCAAGAGATCATGCTTGATTAAGTCTGACGAGATATTTCTAGAAAAGTATATCATGTTGAGATTAAGAAATTCATGAGATGGGAAAAATCATTGAGTATTATCACACTCATTGTGTTGATTGACCAGTTCTTTATGTTTTTATATGAGACAAGTGCATAATGATGAACTCAACACCAATAAAAGAAATGATGATAAATATGAATGTGATAAATGATCTAGGACACTGCATACTATAATCTACTTTAAGTTTCATTGATCAAGATGGTGTATATTCCTGGCAGATGTATAGCAATGAAGCTCTCGAAGTATGCACAGGTCACATAGTGTAGTAGTTAAATATTAATATTACAGAATATGCATGAGAATTGACCAACTTTGTGTGAGTGAGAGATGAATGAAATTGAACTGGGTCAATCCAGATCCATATTAAGAGAGAAATAATGTAATTATTTATATATCTACATTACTAAATAAAAAGAAAGAGAACAACTATTTGAAGAATTGTGTCCCTTTAGAATCATAATTAGTTTCTTTACGAAACACTAACGACACTTATTTCTCTCAAGAAAAAACAAAAGCTCCTTCTGACAGATAAAAAGAATACTTCATCTTTCAAAATCTCTCTCTGAAGATTCCCTGGAGAACACTATATTCTAGGAAACATTTGAAACAATCTTCTTTAACAAGGTATGATTCATAGACTGTGGCTATTTTGATGTAGTATATATATATATATATATATATAATTACACTAATTGACTAGTGAATAATATTCAATGATTTTGCAAACTCTGTGTGTGATTAAATTCTTCATTTATCAATGGATCTATTATTATTGTTAACTGGTCAAGAAATATGCATGTAGGTTTGTCTTTTCATTTATTTAATTCTTAATTAGTCTTTAATCTTAAACTAGAGAACTTAACCAAAAAAGGAGCGTCAAAGATGCACAAGACAAGTCTCAAAATTGCAGCAGCTTTGTTAAAGAAAAAACAATAAGTTAAACGAAAGATGAGACAGCCGCCCGCGTGCGGCAACTCCAAAATGAGCAGAATTGGATGCAAATTGCATAAAACGAAAAAATAGCAGCGTTGTTTTTAGTTCTTAAATACACAATGACAAAATGAAACTCCCAAATGAAGTTGCGTCTATGTTTAAAATGCATGTACACAACTGCAGTATTGTTTTACAGGTAACTAATATATAGATATATGTCTTAGGCATTGCAACAACAACATACCCAGTGTATTTATGCCTTAGGCATTGATGGTAAATAAATAAATATTTAGAAGGAAGCATAGACTTGCATCTGACTCAAAATCTGCTCAAAGTTATCGGTAGACTTGTCAATGGGATGTGAATGCATGCCTTCATAAGTAGTTACCACTACTCCTTCATCCTTGGACAACCTTTGTACTTGTTTCTTCACGTTACATCCTTGATGCGTGCATCGGTAGTAGCTCCTAATCACCACAAACATTTATTAGGCAATACACTTAATTTTTGTAGAAGTAAATTGGAGTAATACTAATTCCACCTAACATTTTCCAATGTCTAAGACACTAGTATTAGCGCCACCGAAGTAATAGTAGTAATTAAAAAGAGGAAAGTATGCAGGGAGGGATATCACTTAATTTTTCTTATGATGACCACAGCCAGATCAATTTCATGGATTAGAGACACCGATCATTGTTTGTAGCCGGTAATATATATAGGTTCCAATTTATTGTTCCATTTCCAATAACTACTGATTTTTTCAATTTCATGTTTTCACTTCAAAACTTCCAGTATATACCCATCCATTTTTTAAAATCAAAATCCACATCAAAACTCCTCGGTTTCTCAGGATCGTTACGTCTCTTATTTGTTATCAAAGGACTAATTAAATAAATTTCCTTGCACCTTCGTTTTGTAACAAATTTACTATCTAGCATAAACCAAGTAATATTGAAAGTAGAGAAGCGAATCTAGCACAGGTTCTATCGGGTCGAACTATATATACAAATGAAAATAAATGCACATAATAAGATCATATTTATTCAAAACCAAATAATAAAAATTTGGATCTCTTAAGGCATGCACGTGAAGATCTAATATATTACAGTAGTTGGACAGTTATTGCCAGAAAGTAGAACACCTCCGTCAAACATATATCATTTTTCCCTTTGTAAAGCATCAAGTTGCAGACCTATTTGATTTTCGGGCCACGGCTCTTTTTAAAGAAAAAGAAAAAAGAAAAAAAAGAATCCCTAAAACTAACTTAAATGAATCTTGACAAGGATTAGAACGTAGATTCGTTGGCGTAGAAAATTTTATTTGGGAATACACCTAGACGCTGAACTAAAAGATAATTTCCATTTGGGAAAGTCATAATTAATTTATACATGGATCGAATTAAGTTAATAACTGACCTTGGGAATTTGTTGTTCTTGACAGCCTTCTGTCCATATTTCCTCCATCTATAACCGTCATCAAGAATATCCACTTGGCTCCTTGTTTGGAAAGCGTACCTTGGTTTCTTAATCTTCTTCTCTCCCTTCTTCTTACACGATTTCATCACATCGTCCTCAAAACTATTTGTTACACCGCTCGGAGTTTCCATGCTTGCCATTAGCCCCAAGAACCCGTTGTTCTTTCCTTGGAATAATAAAACCTCTTTTGCATGAGTATTACTCCTCTTCTTATTCATTAATGAAAACTCATGAGACGATAATGATGATGGAAATAGTGGTGGGTAATTCTCCATTTTAGAGAGTGAAATTTTTGTGAGAAATTAAGGAAGGTATGGTGTAAATTGTAAAGAGGAGGTGATCGATGTGAAGAAAAATAGCAATGGTAAATGTGGTTTCGAGGGTGAATTTATCTATCATTCAGAGTTGGACTAGTGTGGCGGCTAGCTATTCACTATTTTTATCTTATTCTATCTTTAATAATGTCGTAAACGACACGTAACATTAAACTCATCATTTTGGAAAGAATTTTAAGTTAACATCGGGAAAAATATTTAAAAATCATCGGTATACTTAAATTAGTTATATTATTAAGGATAACTACGTAGTGTAGCAAGCATAGACTCTAATTATCCTATTTAGTACATTTTATTTGGATGGTTATTTACGGTGATTTCATAATGTATGGTATGGTATAGTATAATATTGTATAGTACAGTATAATATAATGTTTGGATTGACTGCATCATTTACTGTTGTTTAATAGTAACAATTTTATTATTGATTTGACGGTATGATACTATAGTGTAACTGATAAATTTACTAAGATGTCCTTAATTATTATAAATATTAAATTTATTAATAATTGTTGATAAAATATTTTCTTTTATGCTAATCTGTCACAAATTATGTCATGTAAATTTATTAAATTGTTAAATTCATATAAATTTTAACAAAATTAATACAAGAGTATATCAAAATGAATATAATCAGATTTATTTTTTATAGCAACAAATTTTATTTTCTTTTAGCGTTTTGAAACGTGACCACCAACTACAAGTACAAAGTTTAAATATTTTTTTGTGTATGCTACGGGAGTGTTCGGCATGAAATACATAAAAAAAAATCTAGGAAAACAAGTGCTTTCTTACTTATTTTCTTGTGTTTGTTATGCAAATAGAAAAATATTTTCTATATATTTAACACAAAACAATGAGAACGAATAGAATAATGGGAGTGGGGGTGGGGTAAGAAAAATTATGAACTTTTTGTTAAAAAATATATTTGGGGATAGGGTAATGGAGTGGGGGATCGAGGGTAGGGGTAGGGTGGGGTAAGAAAAAAGTTTAAATTTTTTTAAAATAAATTAAAAAATATATTATTTTTTTTGTGGGTGGGTGTATTGGGCGGCGGGAGCTGATAGGAGATGGTGATCGGGTAAAAATTTTTAAATTTTTTTTAAAAAGTAAAAAAATTAATTCGGGGGAGGGGCTGGTAAGTGGAAGAGTGGGATAAAAAAAAATTTTAATTTTTTTTTTAAAAAATAATTTTTAAAAAGAAAATTGGGGTGGAGATTTAATAAGGGGTGAGGTCGGAGTTAGGGTAGGGGGTGTGATAAGAAAAAAGTTTAAAAGATTTTAAAAAGGAAATTTAAACAATAATGTTTTTTGCGGGATGGGTGGGGTGGGGGTAGGGGGAGGGGTAGAATTATACAATATTAAATAAGGGTATAATTGAAAGAAGAAAAAAAAGCAAATCATGGGATACCACCAAATCGATGGTTCAATAAAGTGAGGATTTTCATGGTTATCAAAACATGAAATTAAATCATACCATAACATACATTTTAAGAAACAATAAAAATAAACATGGTTCCGTTAATAACTATACCATATCATGCCATTGAAAACCACCATCCAAACAGTGTGTAAATTTTAATTAATTACCATAAATATTCTATCTTGTCAATTACATATAATTTATAGACTCTTTCTTTATTTTCTATCTTTTTCTACCTTTTATTTCTCTTATTACTTCTTTTTTTCTTTTTCAATCTTTCTTCTTTTTTTCATTTTCTCTTTCTTTTTTATTTTTCTATTTTTTTTCTTTTCATTTTTTCCATTTTTAATTTTTTCCTTTTCATCTTTTCTCCTTTTTAATATATATTTTCTTTCTATTTTTTTTATTTTTTTTCATCTTCTTTTCTTTGCAGTCTTTTTTCATTTTTTGTTTTATTTTATTTTGTGGGTCATTTTTTCTCCTTTTTTTTCTTTTTATATTTTTTTCTCTCAGTTTTTATTGTTGTTATGTTGTTATTGTATTTTATATTTTATAACAATAACAACAAATTCAGTGTATTTCCACATAGTGAGGTCTGGGGAGGGTAAGATGTACGCAGTTCATACCTCTACCTCTAAAGAAGTAGAAAGACTGTTTTCGATAGACCCCCGGCTCGAGACACGAAATACTATACAAATACATAGTAAAGCATGGAACAAGATGGCAAATATTTTATATTTTATATGTTTTTTATATTTTATATTTATTAGTATCATACTATATATTTTAAATAAATTTATTATTTATAGTTGAATATTAATCATGAATATGTTTAATTTATTATTTATATTTGTACAAAAATAAGTATATTGATTAATTATATTTGTTTAAGACTAAAATATATAAATTTACAATGTATCATTTAATGCAAATATATTGTTGGTATTTGTATTTTAAATTTTTCATTTATATGTGTATATAAACAAGTATTATTTCGTATGCGTATGGTTCAAGTTATATAAACATGTATCATTTGATACAAATGTAACATTTATATTTGCATAACTTATCTTTTTTTATTTTTATTGTTAAGTTTGCATCAATAGAATATAAATTATATCACAGAATATAACTACAAGTGTTCAAAGAAAGAAAAATGACAATTTTTTTCAATTATTTAAAAATGCAAATGATGTTGTCAACTACAAATTCAAATACAAGCAAATTAAACAACTGAATTTACAAATACAAATACAATATGCGGTCAACTTACAAATACAAATATAAAATACAAGTGTGAACTATAAAATACAAATACAAATACAAACAATAAAATATAAATACAAATGCAAACTTTAAAATACAAATAAAAATTTAAATGTATCAACAAATACAAAAATATAAATGATGGTGTGAATACAAATATAATAAGCAATTATGACTGTTACGTTCTCATCTTGTGCTCGAGTAGCCATTTTTTCGAAACTACAAATAAAAAAGACCAAAGAAATGAAACTACACATCTTGTGATAAGAAATGAAAAATAAAAATGGAAAGCAAAGAAAAAACAAAAAGAAGAAAA